>NC_045440.1:81297742-81543321 GCF_002776525.5 Piliocolobus tephrosceles | reverse complement strand
TGTGTGTGTGTGTGTGTGTGTGTGTGTGTGTGTGTGTGTGTGTGTGTCAGGGAGGATAAGGAACCCAGAACTAAGGAAGGAAGCAGGGAGAGGTGAGAAGACAGTGCTGTCCCGTGGAACTTTCTGTGATGATAGAAATGTTCTGCATTCTGTACCTTCTAATACGGCAGCCACCAAGTGCTTCAACTGTGGCTGATGTAACAGAGAAAATGAATTTTTAAATTAGTTTAATTTAAATGAAAATGGCCACACGTGGTTATTTTGTCCTGGACAGTGCAGACAAAGGACTTTTCACATCACCCACTCCCCACCTCCCTTAACATGAGCCACAAGCAGCAGGGAGAAGGCTGGGAAACCAGACAGCTCCTGAGGACCTCCCAAAGCAGGGACACTAAGGGGCTTTCAAAAAGGCCAGGCCAGGCGTAGTGGCTCACACCTGGACTCCCAGCCCTTTTGGAGGCCAAGGCAGGTGGATCTCCTGAGGTCAAGAGTTCGAGACCAGACTGGTCAACATGGTGAAACCCCGTCTCCACTAAAAATACAAAAATGACCCAGGCATACTGGTGCGTGCCTGTAATCCCAACTACTCGGGAGGCTAAGGCAGGAGAATCGTTTGAGCCTGGTGGGGCGGAGCTTGCAGTGAGCCGAGATCACCCACTGCACTTCAGCCTGGGTTACACAGCGAGACTCTGTCTCAAGAAAAAAACAAAAAAGGAGGTCAATTTTAAGTCGTTGCCTGCTCTGTGTTTCTTCTGTCATCCACAGTCCTTCAGTAAAGCCTCTTTTACTAAGGTGACAGTTCATCTCAGCTTGCTGGGACTGCCACTTGTGCCTGGTATCCTGGTGTAATTCAATCAGTTCAGCCTGTAGTCCCAGCTACTCAGGAGGATTACTTGAGCCCAGGAGTTCAAGACCAACCTGAGCAATATAGTGGAACTCTGTCTGTTCAAAAAAAAAGAAAAACAAAAGTGTCCCCCTTGGACAATATATCATATTGACACCCTTCTTAAGCACATGGCCTTGTATTTGTGGTGCTGTGGGGATTTAGAGACAGGAGTGTAAAGAGATTCCTTGGGCTGGCCTTCCCTGCCACTGCACTGCTCCACAGCAGCCTTGTACAGGAAGTGGGATGGAGTAGAAGTGAAACCAAGGTGTCTTTCCTAAGTAAATCAAAGGAAGGGGGTGGAGGGATGTGTGGAGAGCCAGTTACAAAAATGAGAAAAGGGGCTGGGCGCAGTGGCTCACGCCTATAATCCCAGCACTTTGGGAGGCCAGGGCAGGAGAATTGCTTGAGGTCAGGAGTTCGAGAACAGCCTGGCCAACACGGGGAAACCCCGTCTCTACTAAAATTACATAAATTAGCCAGGCGTGGTGGCACACACCTATAATCCCAGCATCCCAGCTACCGGAAGGCTGAGGCATGAGAATCGCTAGAACCCAGGAGGCAGAGATGGCTGTGAGCTGAGATAGTGCCACTGCACTCCGGCCTGGGTGACGAAGCAAGACTCCATATCAAAAAAAAAAAAAAGAGAAGGTGTTTCTGGAACTTTCAAGCATTGTCAAGGAAATTGGGCAGATTAAGTGTCTTTCCACTCTCCTGTGCTTGAAAGAATTCAGTATTAATAGGCAGCACACTCTAATGCACTTAAACCTACAAGAACGCTTGTAAACTTCTTTAAGGCATAGAGTTAAAAGTAAAATTATCCTAGGGGGCAGTTCCAAGATGGCCGAATAGGAACAGCTCCAGTCTACAGCTCCCAGCGTGAGCGACGCAGAAGACTGGTGATTTCTGCATTTCCAACTGAGGTACAGGGTTCATCTCACTGGGGCTTGTCGGACAGTGGGGGCAGGACAGTGGGTGTAGCCCACCGAGCGTGAGCTGAAGCAGGTGAGGCATCGCCTCACCAGGGAAGTGCAAGGAGCCAGGGAATTCCCTTTCTTAGCCAAGGGAAGTGGGGACTGATGGCACCTGGAAAATCGGGTCACTCCCACCCTAATACCGTGCTTTTCCAATGGTCTTAGCAGACGGCACACCAGGAGATTAGACCCCCGCACCTGGCTCAGAGGGTCCCACACCCACAGAGCCTTGCTCATTGCAAGCACAGCAGTCTAAGATCGAACTGCAAGGTGGCAGCGAGACTGGGGGAGGGGCGCCCACAATTGCTGAGGCTTGAGTAGGTAAACAAAGTGACCCAGAAGCTGGAACTGGGTGGAGCCCACCACAGCTCAAGGAGGATTGCCTGCCTCTGTAGACTCCACTTCTAGGAGCAGGGCATAGCCAAACAAAAGGCAGCAGAAACCTCTGCAGACTTAAATGATCCTGTCTGACAGCTTTGAAGAGAGTAGTGGTTCTCCCAGCATGGAGTTTGAGATCTGAGAATGGACAGACGGCCTCCTCAAGTGGGTCCCTGACCCCTGAGTAGCCTAACTGGGAGGCACCTGTTCAGCAATATTCACTGTTCTGCAGCCTCCGCTGCTGATACCCAGGTAAGCAGGGTCTGGAGTGGACCTCCAGCAAACTCCAACAGACCTGTAGCTGAGGGTCCTGACTGTTAGAAGGAAAACTAACAAACAGAAAGGACATCCACACCAAACCCCATCTGTACGTCACCGTCATCAAAGACCAAAGGTAGATAAAACCACAAACATGGGGGAAAAAACAGCAGAAAAGTTGAAAGATCTAAAAATCAGAGCACCTCTCCCCCTCCAAAGGAATGCAGCTCCTCACCAGCAATGGAACAAAGCTGGACGGAGAATGACTTAAACAAGTTGAGAGAAGGCTTCAGATGATCAAACTTCTCCGAGCTAAAGGAGGATGTTTGAATCTATCACAAAAAAGCTAAAAACCTTGAAAAAAGATTAAACAAATGGCTAACTAGAATAACCAGTGTAGACAAGTCCTTAAATGACCTGATAGAGCTGAAAACCATGGCACGAGAACTACGTCACACATGCACAAGCTTCAGTAGCCAATTTGATCAACTGGAGGAAAGGGTATCAGTGATTGAAGATCAAATGAATGAACTGAAGTGAGAAGAGAAGTTTAGAGAAAAAAGAGTAAAAAGAAACAAACAAAGCCTCCAAGAAATATGGGACTATGTGAAAATTTCAAATCTACATCTGATTGGTGTACCTGAAAGTGACAGGGAGAATGGAACCAAGTTGGAAAACACTCTTCAGGATATTATCCAGGAGAACTTCCCCAACCTAGCAAGGCAGGTCAACATTCAAATTCAGGAAATACAGAGAATGCCACAAAGATACTCCTCAAGAAGAGCAACTCCAAGACACATAATTGTCAGATTCACCAAAGTTGAAATGAGGAAAAACATGTTAAGGGCAGCCAGAGAGAAAGGTCAGGTTACCCACAAAGGGAAGCCCATCAGACTAACAGTGGATCTCTCGGCAGAAACTCTCCAAGCTAGAAGAGAGTGGGGGCGATATTCAACATTCTTAAAGAAAAGAATTTTCAACCTAGAATTTCATATCCAGCCAAACTAAGCTTCATAAGTGAAGGAGAAATAAAATCCTTTACAGAAAAGCAAATGCTGAGAGATTTTGTCACCACCAGGCCTGCCCTACAAGAGCTCCTGAAGGAAGCACTAAACATGGAAAGCAACAACCAGTACCAGCCACTGCAAAAACATGCCAAATTCTAAAGACCATCAATGCTAGGAAGAAACTGCCTCAACTAACGAGCAACATAACCATCTAACATCATAATAACAGGATCAAATTCACACATAACAATATCAACCTTAAATGTAAATGGGCTAAATGCTCCAATTAAAAGACACAGACTGACAAATTGGATAAAGAGTCAAGACCCATCAGTTTGCTGTATTCAGGAGACCCATCTCATGTGCAGAGACACATATAGGCTCAAAATAAAAGGATGGAGGAAGATCTACCATGCAAATGGAAAACAAAAAAAGGCAGGGGTTGCAATCATAGTTTCTGATAAAACAGACTTTAAACCATCAAAGATCAAAAGAGACAAAGAAGGCCATTACATAATGGTAAAGGGATCAATTCAACAAGAAGAGCTAACTATCCTAAATATGTACGCACCCAATACAGGAGCACCCAGATTCATAAAGCAAATCCTTAGAGACCTACAAACAGACTTAGACTCCTACACAATAATAATGAGAGATTTTAACACCCCACTGTCAACATTAGATCAATGAGACAGAAAGTTAAAAAACATGTCCAGAAATGGAACTCAACTCTGCATCAAGTGGACCGAATACACATGTACAGAACTCTCCACCCCAAATCAACAGGATATACATTCTTCTCAGCACCACATAGCACTTATTCCAAAATTGACCACATAGTTGGAAGTAAAGCACTCCTCAGCAAATGTAAAAGAACAGAAATTATAACAAACTGTCTCTCAGACCACAGTGAAATCAAACTAGAACCCAGGATTAAGAAACTCACTCTAAACTGCTCAACTACATGGAAATTAAATAACCTGCTCCTGAATGACTACTGGGTACATAACGAAATGAAGGCAGAAATAAAGATGTTTTTTGAAACTAATGAGAACAAAGACACAACATAATAGAATCTCTGGGACACATTTAAAGCAGTGTGTAGAGGGAAATTTATAGCACTAAATGCCCACAAGAGAAAGCAGGAAAGATCTAAAATTGACACCCTAACATCACAATTAAAAGAACTAGAGAAGCAAGAGCAAACACATGCAGAAGCTAGCAGAAGGCAAGAAATAACTAAGATCAGAGCAGAACTGAAAGAGATAGAGACACAAAAAAACCCTTCAAAAAATCAATGAATCCAGGAGCTGGTTTTTTGAAAAGATAGACCAATAAAAGATAAAACAAACTGATAGACTGCTAGCAAGATTAATAAAGAAGAAAAGAGAGAAGAATCAAATAGATGAAATAAAAAATCATAAAGGGGGTATCACTACCGATCCCACAGAAATACAAACTACCATCAGAGAATACTATAAACACCTCTATGCAAATAAACTAGAAAATCTAGAAGAAATGGATAAATTCCTGGACACATACAATCTCCCAAGACTAAACCAGGAAGAAGTTGAATCCCTGAATAGACCAATAACAGGCTCTAATATTGAGGCAATAATTAATAACTTAACAAACAAAAAAAGTCCAGGACCAGACGGAGTCACAGCTGAATTCTACCAGAGGTACAAGGAGGAGCTGGTACCATTCCTTCTGAAACTATTCCAGTCAATAGAAAAAGAGGGAACCCTCCCTAACTCATTTTATGAGGCCAGCATCATCCCAATACCAAAGCTTGGCAGAGACACAACAAAAAAAGAGAATTTTAGACCAATATCCCTGATGAACATTGATGCAAAAATCCTCAATAAAATACTGGCAAACCTAATCCAGCAGCACAGCAAAAAGCTTATCCATCATGATCAAGTGGGCTTCATCCCTGGGATGCAAGGCTGGTTCAACATACACAAATCAATAAATGTAATCCAGCATATAAACAGAACCAAAGACAAAAACCACATGATTATCTCAATACATGCAGAAAAGGCTTTGACAAAATTCAAAAGCCCTTCATGCTAAAAACTCTCAATAAATTAGGTATTGATGGGACATAACTCAAAATAATAAGAGCTATTTATGACAAACCCACAGCCAATATCATACTGAATGGGCAAAAACTGGAAGTATTCCCTTTGAAAATGGGCACAAGACAGGGATGCCCTCTCTCACCACTCCTATTCAACATAGTGTTGGAAGTTATGGTCAGGGCAATCAGGCAGGAGAAAGACATAAAGGGCATTCAATTAGGAAAAGAGGAAGCCAAATTGTCCCTGTTTGCAAATGACATGATTGCATATTTAGAAAACCCCATCATCTCAGCCCAAAATCTCCTTAAGCTGATAAGCAACTTCAGCAAAGTCTCAGGATACAAAATCAATGTGCAAAAATCACAAGCATTTCTATACACCAATAAGAGACAGAGAGCCAAATCATGAATGAACTCCCATTCACAATTGCTTCAAAGAGAATAAAATACCCAGGAATCCAACTTACAAGGGATGTGAAGGACCTCTTCAAGGAGAACTACAAACCACTGCTCAACGAAATAAAACAGGACACAAACAAATGGAAAAACATTCCATGCTCATGGATAGGAAGAATCAATATCGTGAAAATGGCCATACTGCCCAAGGTAATTTATAGATTCAATGCCATATCCATTAAGCTACCAATGACTTTTTTCACAGAATTGGAAAAAACTACTTTAAAGTTCATATGGAACCAAAAAAAAAAAAGAGTCTGCATTGCCAAGACAATCCTAAGCCAAAAGAACAAAGCTGGAGGCATCATGCTACCTGACTTCAAACTATACTACAAAGCTACAGTAACCAAAACGGCATGGTACTGGTACCAAAACAGAGATACAGACCAATGGAACAGAACAGAGCCCTCAGAAGTAATACCACACATCTACAACCATCTGATCTTTGACAAACCTGACAAAAACAAGAAATGGGGAAAGGATTCCCTATTTAATAAATGGTTCTGGGAAAACTGGCTAGCCATATATAGAAAGCTGAAACTGGATCCCTTCTTTACACCTTATACAAAAATTAATTCAAGATAGATTAAAGACTTAAAAGTTAGACCTAAAACCATAAAAACCCTGGAAGAAAACCTAGACAATACCATTCAGGACATAGGCATGGGCAAGGACTTCATGTCTAAAATACCAAAAGCAACGGCAACAAAAGCCAAAATTGACAAATGGGATCTAATTAAACTAAAGAGCTTCTGCACTGCAAAAGAAACTGCCATCAGAGTGAACAGGCAACCTACAGAATGGGAGAAAATTTTTGCAATCTACTCATCTGAAAAAGGGCTAATATCCAGAGTCTACAAAGAACTCAACAAATTTATAAGAAAAAAACAAACAAGTCCATCAAAAAGTGGGTGAAGGATATGAACAGACACTTCTCAAAAGAAGACATTTATGCAGCCAACAGACACATGAAAAAATGCTCATCATCACTGGCCATCAGAGAAA
The DNA here is from genome assembly GCF_002776525.5 of Piliocolobus tephrosceles. Lineage (NCBI taxonomy): Eukaryota > Metazoa > Chordata > Mammalia > Primates > Cercopithecidae > Piliocolobus > Piliocolobus tephrosceles. Next base: position 81,536,277 of record NC_045440.1, on the reverse strand, counting down.
TGCAAATCAAAACCACAATGAGATACCATCTCACACCAGTTAGAATGGCGATCATTAAAAAGTCAGGAAACAACAGGTGCTGGAGAGGATGTGGAGAAATAGGAACACTTTACACTGTTGGTGGGACTGTAAACTAGTTCAACCATTGTGGAAGACAGTGTGGTGATTTCTCAAGGATCTAGAACTAGAAATACCATTTGACCCAGCCATCCCATTACTGGGTATATACCCAAAGGATTATAAATCATGCTGCTATAAAGACACATGCACACATATGTTTATTGCAGCACTATTCACAATAGCAAAGACTTGGAACCAACCCAAATATCCATCAATGATAGACTGGATTAAGAAAATGTGGCATATATACAACATGGAATACTATGCAGCCATAAAAAAAGGGACATGGATGCAGCTGGAAACCATCATTCTCAGCAAACTATCACAAGGACAGAAAACCAAACACTGGATGTTCTCACTCATAGGTGGGAATTGAACAATGAGATCACTTGGACACAGGAAGGTGAACATCATACACTGGGGCCTCTCGTGGGGTAGGGGAGGGGGGAGGGATAGCATTAGGAGATATACCTAATGTAAATGACGAGTTAATGGGTGCAGCACACCAACATGGCACATGTATACATACGTAACAAACCTGCACATTGTGCACATGTACCCTAGAACTTAAAGTATAATTTAAAAATTTTTTTTAAAGTCAAAAAAAATTATCCTAGATTTCCACCAGGATACAATAAAACTAAACTTGCCATGTATAGTAAAGTACAATCAAAAAGTCTTATAGCCTGAGCTTTAACTAAAATATATTATATATTAATTTCTAACTTTAGGGCCAACATTTTATTTGTTTATGCGTGAACAAACAAAATTGATACCCCACAAGAACAGGCAACCAAAGCAAAAATGGACAAATGGGATTACATCAAGTTAAAAAGCTTCTGCCCAGCAAAGGAAACAATCAACAAAGTAAAGAGACAAACCACAAAATGGGAGAAAATATTTGCAAACTACTCATCTGACGAGGAATCACTAATGAGAATATATAAGGAAAAAATCTAATAATTTGACATAAAAATGGGCAAAAGATCTGAAAAGACATTTCTCAAAAGAAGACCTACAAATGGTGAACAGGTATCTAAAAAGGTGCTCAACATCATTGATTATCAGAGAAATGCAAATCAAAAACTACGATGAAATGTCATCTCACCCCAGTTGAAATGGCTTTTATCCAAAAGACAGGCAGTAACAAATGCTGGCGAGGGTGTGGGGAAAAGAGAACCCTCGTACACTGTTGGTGGGAATATAAATTAGTACAACCACTATGGAGAACAGTTTGGAGGTTCCCTGAAAAACTAAAAATAGAGCCAACATATGATCCAGCAATCCCACCGCTGGGTATATATCCAAAAGAAAGGAATCAGTATATTGAAGAGATATCTGCACTCCCGTGTTTATTGCCAAGATTTGAAAGCAATCTAAGTGTCCACCAACAGATGAATGGATAAAGAAAATGGGGTGTATATAAACAATGGAGTGCTATTCAGTCATTAAAAAAAAAAAAAAATGAGACCCTGTCAGTTGCAAGAACATGGATGGAACTGGAGGTCATTATGTTAAGTGAAATAAACCAGGCACAGAAACTTTGCATGTTCTCTCTTATTTGTGGGAGCTAAAAATGAAAAGAATTGAACTCATGGAGATAGAGAATAGAAGGATGGTTACCAGAGGCTGTGGGGGAAGGGCAGATGGCTAACGGGTACAAAAAAAAAATAGACAGTAAGATCTAGTATTTGCTGGCACAATTGGGTGACTATAGTCAAAAATAATTTAATTGTACATCTTAAAATAACTAAAAGAATATAATTGGACTGTTTGTTACACAAAGGATAAATACTTGGGGGAAAGGATACCCCATTTACCCTGATTACCATTGCATGTCTGTATCTAAATATCTCTTGTAACCCATAAACATATACACCTACTATATACCCACAAAAATTTTTTAAAGTTTTAAAATCCTACATGGAGGGGAACATTTTTGATTTCTCACTTAGCATATTTATAAATGAGAACTAGACATTGTTACTACGACTGTCCTAAATCTACTGTACCTATGAAACATTTGAAGAACCATTTACTTTATTTCCATGTATACACAAGATGTAGCTTTCAGGGCTCCAGCACATAAATGCCTAGGCTTCATTTCATAGGCCACCTCAATACCTGAGGTGAGGGCAGCAAGAAGCAGGATGGTAGAGAGTGGACTCTGGAGTCAGCCTTCCAGTTTTGAATCCTGCTTCTACCCAACTTAGTTTTCTTATCTGTAAAATAAAGATAATTTTAGTAATTACCTCATAGGGCTGTTAGAAGATTCAACTAGATAATCCCAATAGGTCACTTAGCACAGTCGCTGGCAAGCAATATGTGCTCTCCAAGTGATGACAGCAATGCTTATGACAACAATGATGGTGAAAATGATGACCGTGACTACAATTAGTGACTCACTGGTAGGGAGAGAGAGAGGAAAATCTGATAATGTAAATATAAACTTGAAAAGAAGTAACAAAAGCATACTATACAAAATGGGTCCTGATTGAGGGTTCATTTTTGCTACTGTAAGACAATAATATCAACCATGTGAGTCATTCATTCATCATTCCCCTTTGCACACACTGTGACAAAATTCTGTTTTCTGTCTAATAGAATGTGAATTCTTTGAGAGAAAGAGTATATTGTATATTGACATGAATTTGTATCCTGGAAACCAGCATGGTACTTGAAATGTGGAAAGTAATCAACAAATATTTATTGATCTCTTTTATGCAACAATTACTGCCTGAGCATTGCCTGCCATGTGACCAGCACTGATGTGCTGGATGCTAAGGACACATGCCTGGCTCACTGGAGGGGATCAATGGAGGAACAAGCCGATCACACAAAGCCAGAATACTCTCTTTAATATGTCAGAACAGTAGAAATCTTGCCTGTCACATATAAATAAATCTGACTTATTTCCTGTGATGTCCACTCTTGATAGTCTGAGGCTAAGCTAAGAGAACTTACAGACTCCAAGAAGCCTCACCCAATGCTGGCTTCACTTGAGGAATGGAGCAGGAAACAGCACAGCAGGAGGAGCACTCCCAGAAGTCCAGTGGTTAGTTTTAAGGGCCTGAGTCACAGGTCAGATATGAGGGCCTGAGAACATACAGGTGGGTGCAGAAGCCTCCCTGGCCCCTACACATCAGGAACTATTTCTACTGAGCCACGGCTCTCGGGTCCCAGCAAGCAGAGTGCCCCATTGCAAGTCAGGGCACCCATGAAGCCCGAAGCTATGCCTCCTCCCTGCACAGTCAGATTCACTCCTGGTCCTCCCTGTCCCTATGTAGCTTACCAATCACAAGCCCTTCTTAGCATCAGCGGTGTTACCTGGTAACACAGCTAGCACTTCTAGCAGGTTTCCAGGATAACAGGGCTAGAAAATTAACCCAAGATCATTTTGTTCATAGAGGAGAAAATGCTTTTGTTACCTTGACCCCTCCTGACCCCTCTGAGCTTCCCAAATCTTACTAGAAATCACCAAGGAGAGGTTCCTGATGCACCATAAACTCATTGTGTATAAGACCCATGTAATTCTCTCCTCTCTCCCTGCCTGACCTCTTATGTTCCCTATTTTGATGAAGACAGTCATTATCCATCCAATCCTCCCTTGCACAGACTCCTTGTCTTCCATTCCAATGGCCTCTTCCATTCCAAACTCCTGAGCTCTGAGACAATCAGGGCTCTTCAAAACCTAAACCCGGTTAGCTCTAGCCGCTTCCACACACACCGAACCCTTTAGACACAGACTATTTGCCAGCATCATTAGAAAATACAGCCTTTGTTCAGATCTGGAATATCCTTCCACTCCTGGCATCTGCCCAAGTAAGTCTTCAGACCCTTGAAAAACCAACTCGAGTGTCACCTCTGGGAAACCACAAATTAATCTCCAGTACTAACCAATCCCTCCCTCTTCTCCTGCAGCCCACGTGAGGCCTCGGCTGCAGCACTGCCCACCCGACTGTGGCCGCCATTACCCACAGAGCTGCTAGTAGAAAGGCAAACGTGCCTTACCCATATTGTTTCCCCAGCGCTATGGGCGCATCTCTGCACACAGCGTACCGCACAGTCCGCGAGCTTGAATCCAAATGGGAGCGTTGAAGCTGGACCTTAAGACATGGGTGGAACTTCAGACAGGCAAACAAGGGGTAAAAAAGGCCCAGACAGTGAAGATACATTTGGGGAACAGAGAGTCTACTTTGCTGACACGTGGATCCTTGGATGCAAATAAACATTCAAGATTTGCTGGGATCATGTCCCGACATAAGAAACTTCATCTTTATTCAGTAGGAAATGGTGGTAACTCACTATTAAAACTACGCAAGGGACTTTTCAAATGTTTGAAAGGTTGCACCACAGTGCAGTCCCCTAGGTATGATTATTTCTAAATGATAAAATGCATAGATATTTGAGTAACAAAAAAATGTTTTCTCAAATCAAGGCTATAAAAGCTCAACAAAGGATGTAGTGTAAAAAGTAGTAAGACTGTTGTATGTGATTTCAACTATCCTAATACACGGCCTTTTAAATGAAGGACAATTGTCAAGGCTGTATAGTGTGTGCCAACGGATCTATATGAATGTCATCTTTGGCTTCCGAAGCTCCCTTCATGCCCTGTTATCACAGAGCATCAGTCATTAATATGAGATTATGAAGACCTGGCGATCTAAAGGCACAGCTCACCACTGAATGACAAATGAGGGGAGCTGGGGCAAACGATATGCCAAATAATACAAGGATTTGCTGTAAATTCAAGCAGTTGGAGGCTAAGAAAAATACTACACAAGACCCAATGTACTCTTTCCCATTCTCATTTTTTTAGAAATAAACAATAAAAGTTACTCTATGTGATTATAACCTTTCCTTCTTCCTTCCCCCATTTTGCCAGGAACAGACTGACATTCCAACTAATCAACCCCAGAATCGTTTTTACACACCTCATATGTTAATAGGATTCTCTCAGACACTGTGAGGCAAAGAGGAAAAGAAAATACTTACAACGAAGTTCCTGCCATGGAGAAATATGTCTCACTGGAAATAAAATGGGAAAAGTTAAGAAATAAAATTGAGAAGATTTCCAAGATGCGTCGTTGAACAAAAAAAGCAAGGTGCAAGCTAATGTCTATATAGTTTGCTCCTATTTGCATAAAAATGTCTATGGGATATACAGGTGTCTATATAGGCAAGTTTCTGTATGAACATTTTCTGAATGATACACAAGATTTGTTGCTGCCAGCCAACATGATGGCACTTGCCTGTGGTCCCAGCTACTCAAGAGGCTGAGGTTGCTTGAGTCCAGGAGTTCTGGGCTCTAGTGCGCTATGCCAGTAGGGTGTCCACAATAAGTTCAGCAACCATATGGTGACCTCACAGGAGCAGGGGACCACCAGGTTGTCTAAGGAGGGGTGAACCCGCCCAGGTCAGAAATGAACCAGGTTTCAATTCCCGTGCTGATTAATAGCAGGATGACACCTGTGAACAGCCACTGCACTCCAACCTGGGCAACATAGCAAGACCTGGTCTCAAAAAAAAAAAAAAAAAAATTGTTGCAGATGTTCATCTCTGGAGAGAGGGTCTGGTAGGTGGGTTCAGAAAGACGTTTTTAATTCTACACCACCTTATACTGTTTGCTTACCATGTGTATGTGTGTATGTGTTTCTTTAATTTTTAAAAATTGTAAATACTACAAACAAAAGCAACACCACAAAGTAATATATAATTACACAGAGAGTGAATAGGAGAGAAACCAACATTTATTGACGACCTTGTAGGAGCCAGGCATAAGTCCCTACCACCTCCCACTCATGACAGCCTCACGGGTGTGGTTATGATGTTTCTGGCCCCTGGAAACCAGCCTGCAACCTCTCCTCATGCTGTTCTGCCACCTCAGGCAAACCCACAGTTGGCTCTGGCTCTGAGCTTTTTCTAGCATATGGGATGTGGCCAAATTTGGATGGTTTCCCAGGGAGGGTAAATAGCGTGTTGGAGATTGAGTCGAAACAACCAAACTCCTTTTTAGCAAGCCAATAGGATCAATCCCGGGCCTGTAAAGTACCACCCAAATCGTTTGTAGTTCCTTTGACTGCTTCTTTCATCTTGAAAGCTATGAAACAAACATATCCTTTACAACTTAATATATGCTGCTTTCAGAATGATTTACCCCATGTGGAAACCAAATATGCAGAGCTTGCTCACTTTATTTCTGTGGATGGAAGGAAGTGCTTTATATTAATATCACTGTTAATAAAAACAAATGAAACATGATTTCTATGAATTACAGTGAATGTATATTTTTATTAAACGTTTATCTAATACTGCCCTCTGGTGGACAATTCAGTAAAACTTGTACTAAAAATAGATTTTTTAAAAATTTAAGTTGCCATATCAAGGCTAGAAAATTAAGTCTTAAGATGTGTTTTAAAAGAGAACAAAATAAATACAGGCATATCTTTTGGAATTATATATTCGCCACTTAGCAATCATTTCAATTACCTCTGTCTTTCATAAAATGGTGACTTTGTCATTATTTTCTTAAATATTTACCTTGCTGAGAAAGTTTTACCTTAACACACAAATATAGACTATTTTCCAAGGGAAAACTGAGTTAACCTCAAAAGACCCAACAATTTTTTTAAATGTATACTCTTTTTTTTTTTTTTGAGACGGAGTCTCGCTCTGTCGCCCAGGCTGGAGTGCAGTGGCCGGATCTCAGCTCACTGCAAGCTCCGCCTCCCGGGTTTACGCCATTCTCCTGCCTCAGCCTCCCAAGTAGCTGGGACCACAGGCGCCTGCCACCTCGCCCAGCTAGTTTTTTGTATTTTTTAGTAGAGACGGGGTTTCACCGTGCAAACCAGGATGGTCTCGATCTCCTGACCTCGTGATCCACCCGTCTCGGCCTCCCAAAGTGCTGGGATTACAGGCTTGAGCCACCGCGCCCAGCCTAAATGTATACTCTTTAATAAAAGTTACATCTAGAGCTGTCTGGACATGCATAATCATTTTTAAATCATCTATCGGCAGTTCTGAGTTTTCATATTGTTGAACCACAGCTTGAAAGTACAGCTTTTACAACGCGAGGGCATTTCAGCCAGAAAGCAGGAGGAGGCCTGGGTTTGGTATTCCTCCTCCGGACTTATCAGCAGCCACTCAGAAATGCTTTTGCTTTTCTGCCTCATTGCCTGAAAGTAATTCATCATTTAGTTTAATATAAATGGGGAGCCAAACATATATACACAGCCAAGTTTTCTACGCTTTACAAATTATCATTTTCCAGCCAGGTCATACTGTGTATTTACAGTATACTTCTACCATCCTCACCCCCTGCCTCCACCCTAGAAGGCCAGATTACTTTACTCAAACCTTCACAGAGCTATTCTTAACCCTACTGCCTGCATGCACAGGAGGAGGAAAGAGAACCCATGGGAGCTGAGCAACCTTCCAGCGCCTGGGGCAGAATCCCTGCAGCCGATCCCAACTCCCGTTCCCATGCCTCATCCCCTAGATGGCTATGACACCCTACACATGCAAACGCAGGGAGAAAAAAATACGTTTAAAATCTCAAAGACCGTGCATTTGGCACAGCAGGCTCTGCTCCACTTACCTTTCTAAGCTGCGGTGCTCGGCATCCTGTTGCCTGTGGCCTCCTCCTGCGCTGACCTAGGGTAGCTCAGATGTGCTCGGATGGCTCAGGTGAGCCCTGCGCACCGGAGGAGGTGCCAGGCGGGTGGCGCTGATGGGACCACGCTCGCCTCCCCTTCCAGGCCTGCCCTGCTGCTCCCCAGGGACGCTCCTCCCGGTAGGAGGTGAGGTCAAGGTGAAAACACAGCTGAGCTCAGCCAGTGCCCCAAAGTGGCCTTTACAGCCTTACACCCAGCTCAGCCACCCGGCCTGACACTCCAAATTCAGTGTTATTTACCCTGTCTCAGCCCACCATCCCCGTCCTCCTTACATTCCACATTTAAAATTGCAAAAGCATAAGTAAATACCACAATGACACCCTTTGTTTGAAAAGTGTGATTTTTGACATCCAAGAAGGAAAGCAGAAATAACTTGGAGAGAATTCAGATTCCCATAGCACAGTTTTAGGAGAGATTCCTCAGTCGACCTGCCTGGGCCCCACCCACCCAGCCCCAATGTAATGCTCCCTGAGTTTCCTGCTATGCAGCTGTTATTATCACTTCTATTATAAAACTCTTTCTCTTAACTTACAATTATCACCCCTTTCATCTTTGCTGAGGGGGTTCCCTTTGATCCAGAGGGTGGCTTCTCCCTGCTGTGAGCCTGGAGACCGCAGTCAACTGGTATTGCTGCCATACTTTCTTAAACTTTTCCGAATATTTTTATCTGTCCTTCTCCGGCTCATTTTTTCTTGCTGGGAGAAACACATCCAGGGGGGAAGTGCTGCGTGTGAACCAAGTTTATTTTTTTAAAACACAAACACCTGTGATAAGATGGCGTGGACTTTAAAAATATATAATGGATAAAATAATGCCTTGCACAGGTTTTGCTTAAAGCAGAAAGAGGAGAGGGAGTGGGGTGGAAGAGAAAGAAGTGGGGGGCGGGGGGTGGGAACAATGAGAAAGGAAGAGGGAGAAGGAGAGAAAGGGCGAGAGAACCCTTCTCACATCAGGCCACCTAGGAATAAAGGCAGGACCCTCAGTCCTTTTCTCCATAATCTGCGGACCAGCTGCACACCATGCAGGACCCAGTACAAAATGAAAATGAGTGGCCTTTTGTTCAAAAATGAGGAAGAATTTCAAATGACAGCAGCGCATCAAACTAAGAATGAGTTCTTCTAAGTCCTGTTCGACTCTGCTACACCAGTCCCACGCCCACGAAGCCAGCTCTGCTTCCTACCAGAAATCAAACAGCAGCCTTGCTGTATGAGCTACTATTTTGGATATTTTTCTCCATTGTGGACAGCCCAGCGATGGTGACTGGCTTGTCCCGGTTTGCCCGGGACTATCCTAGGTGTAGCAGTGAAAAATCCCACATCCTGGTATTCTCCTTAGTGCCAGGCAAATCAAGACAGTTGGTCACCTTCCCCTGCTGTATGGACCTGTTTTAATGACAAAGCTATCCTCTGACTTTCCACCGCTCTTAACTCCTTCATGTCAGAACCAGCAGTGGTTTTAGGCCAGTCCCCATCTCTGCAGCTGGTAGGAAGTTATTCCAAGTGCCCACAGATTTATTCCCTTATTTATCATGTGCCCAGACAGGAGGCTGGTGAACCATGATTCTGAGCTCATGTGTGTCAGAAGGATGACAAAAATGGTGTTCATATGAAGCAGAACCTGTTAGATGCTCCTGTAACTCAACTTTAGGAAGAAAACTGCATTTCAGGGTTTGGTGGTGGTACATTTCACAATCTTTTTGTTTTAAGGTGTGATAATACTCTAATGATTGTGTAAAATATTATCTCTCTTAAAACAATCACGTATTATATAATGTCTGTCTGTGAAACAAATTATTTTTTAATTCATTAAAATTAACACAAAATATACCCATGTAAACCTAATGAACTTCCATTTTGTTCTGGAGGGACAATATAAGCTAAAAATTGAACTTCACAGGCTCATTTATTGTTAAACATGAATGGAGCCTGGGCATAGTGGCTTATGCCTATAATCCTAGTGCTTTGAGAGCCCAAGGCAGAAGGTTCACTTGAGCCTAGGTGTTCAAGACCAGGCTATGCAACACAGGGAGACCCCATCTCTACAGAAGAAAATTAGCCAGGCGTAGTAGCACACACCTGTAGTCCTAGCTACTCAGGAGGCTGAGACAAGAAGGTTGTTTCAACCCAGGAGTGTGAGTCTGCAGTGAGCCAGGATCCTAGATGCAGAGTGAGATCCTGTCTCTAAAATAACACCAAAAAATTTAAAAATTACTTGAGCACTCACCAAGCACTTTGCTGGGCCTGGAGATATCTTGATGAATACAGTGCCATCTCCTCCTTGGAATTGCTTATAGGTTAATACTTAGATGTTCTTAGTAATGTACTGATGCCAAGATTAGTCCATTTCTTCCTTACACAGTTACTCAGCCATGCTTGAGTTTGCCTGCTGCTCCCTACTTCATAATTTCTCCCCACATAGTTAACAGTCAATGCTTCAGTTAATGTTCTGGCATATTTTTCACTGAGAAAATAGATGCCATTGGCCAGGCACAGTGGCTCACACCTGTAATCCCAGCACTTTGGGAGACCATGGCAGATGGATCACCTGAGGTCAAGAGTTCAAGACCAGCTTGGCCAACATGGAGAAACCCCATCTCTACTAAAAAATACAAAAATTAGCCGGGGGTCATGGCACGCACCTGTAATCCTAGCTACTCAGGAGGCTGAGGCAAGAGAATCACTTGAACCCAGGAGGTGGAGGTTGCAGTGAGCCAAGATTGTACCACTGTACTCCAGCCTGGGCAACAAAAGCAAATCTCTGTCTCAAAAAAAAAAAAAATAGATGCCATTGCCCAGAACCTCCTGAAGCCTCCCAAAATCAAATGGACCAACCTACCTACCTTCATCCATTCCCAACTCTGCCGGCCTGCTTCCTATAAGCCCCAGTGCAGAGCTGGGTCCCATCATAGTCCAATCCTCCACCAGATATTCTGCAGTCCATCCTTCTTGCCTCCTGAAGGACTTACCTTCTAGAGCCAAACTACTTTGAAGTATTTTTTTCCGTCTTGCAGTTCACCTTCCAAAAAAGGTGGTTGTCAAAGTGTGGCCTCTGACCCATCAGTATCAGCATCACCTGAGACTTGTTAGAAATACTAATACTTGGGCTTTGGTGACTCACGTCTGTAATCCCAGCGCTTTGGGAAGCTGAGGCAGGAGAATTGCTTCATGCCAGCCTGGGCAACATGGCAAGACCCCCACTCTCCACAAAAGAAAGGAAATTAGCCAGGCATGGTGGTGCATGCCTGTAGTCCTGTCCTAGCTACTCAGGAGGCTGAGGCAGGAGCACTGCTTGAGCCCAGGAGTTCGAGGTTACAGTGAGCTATGATCACACCACTGCACTCCAGCCTGGGCAACAGAGTAAAAGCTTCTCTCTAAAACAAATTAAAAATTAAATTTAAGAAAAAAGACCCTCTGGCATTCCTGATGTATGCTAAAACTTGACACCTGTGGATCTACGGCTGAAACTCCTCGATGTTCCTCCACGCCACCTCTGAGGTGACCAAGGCAAGGTGGCTAGATCCCCAGGACCCTAATGAGAGAGCTCGCTGGAGCAGGCTGGAGGCCGCTGTCCTCAGCCCTCTCCCGATCCTATTTTTATTAATGACTTGGATGGAAGTACTGAGGGCACGCTGATCTCATTAACAGATGACAGAGAGCTGGATGGGATAAAGGAGATGTTGAATGATGACATCAGGGCCCAAAGACATAAAGTGACAGTCCAAATCTATCAAGATGAAACTTAATAGGGGATATTAGTTAGAATTAGATTCCACTTTGAGTGACAGAAAACCCAAAATAGCACTGGCTTATTAAGATAGAAATTTATTTCTCATTCACATAAATGAACTCTGGAAGTATCAGGCCACAGTCAACGTGGTGGCTCTGTTCCCTGGAGTTGCAGGGATTCAAGCTCCCCATCCAGCTCACTGCTCCACCATTCCTACCACCTCTTCCTCAAGCTGAACATGGAGACATCCACGTTCCAGACAGCACAAAGGAGGAAGGATGGAGAACAGGGTCCATTCTTGCTGATTTTTGAGGGTTCCACATGCTACTGCTATGCTTCTGTGTGCATCCTATTGGCCAAAGCTGTGCCTATTGGCACAGTGGTGATGGACACTGAGAATTGTAGTCTTTATTTTTCTAAGCAGCTCAGCTAAAAAAGCTATTACATGGACAAAAGGGAGAACAAATATTGGGACACAATAAGCAGTCTCTGCCAACCAAAGCAAAAATAAAGCCCGTCGGGCTGAGTGTGGTGGTTCATGCACATAATCCCAGCACTGAGGGAGGTCATGGTGAGAGGATCACTAGAAGCCCGGAATTCAAGAGCAGCCTGAGCAACCTAGCAAGACCCTGTCTACAAAAACAATAAAAATTAGCCAGGTGGCCAGGTGCGATGGCTAACACCTGTTATCCCAGCACTTTGGGAGGCTGAGGCAGGTGGATCACGAGGTCAAGAGATGGAGACCATCCTGGCCAACATACTGAAACCCCGTCTCTACTAGAAATACAAAAATTAGCTGGATGTGGTGGTGCACTCCTGTAGTACCAGCTACTTGGGAGGCTGAGGCAGGAGAATCGCTTGAACCCGGGAGGTGAAGGTTGCCACGAGCCGAGATCATGCCACTGCCCTCCAGCCTGGCAACAGAGTGAGACTTGGAGACTCTGTCTCAAAAGCAAAAAAAAAAATAAAAAAAATAAAATTAGCCAGGCATGTTGGCATGCACCTATAGTACCAGCTACTCAGGAGGCTGAACCAGGAGGATGTCCTGAGCCCAGGAGTTTGAGACTGCAGTGAGTTACAATCATGCCACTGCACTCCAGCCTGGGCAACACAGCAAGCAAGATCCTGTCTCAAAGCAATTAAAAATAAATAAACTAAAGCCCTTCATATAATCCCTAAAATGCAAATGCCCCTCCAAGGTTTTGGTGTTAAAGAAGGAGATAGGGAGTAATAACCATACAAGCAGTCCTCAGCTGTTTCCGTGCGAAGACAGAAAACACAAACCATACTGGGTTTTAAGGAAGAAGAGAAGATGTGGGATACATAACTGACATTTCCAGAAACAGTATTAGCTTCAGGGATGTCTCAAATGATATCAGCAAAATTCGACTCTCTTCCTAGCTCAGCTCCACAGCCTCCCATACTAGGTTTATTCCTGGGCTATACATGGTGGCAAGACGGCCATCAGCACGTCCAGGCTCCCATCTCCTGGACCTGTGGTGAGAGCAGGGAGAGAGTCAAGTTCACGCTCCCTTACCCTCACCTCCACTCATTCTTCAGGTCAGCTTCCTCCAGCAAGGGGGTTCTCAATCCTGGCTACGCATTTTTAGATTCCTGATGCCCAGCATCCCCTCCCCAAAACTGTTTTTATTGTTTCATGGTGGGGGACTGGCACTTTAAACATCTCCCCAGTGATTCTCGGGTGAGTCTCCTGAGCATCCAGGGCAGAGAACACCTGCTCTCACACTGTGGGAAAATGGATGCTTTCCCTCTCTGGAGTCACCTCCTGAGATGCTCTCTGTGGAGGTCATGCGTCTCCATCAGGTCCTGCCTCACCGTGGCCCCTCTGCTGTACTGCTGGTCACCATGTCACCCCCTGCGCCTCTGTTCCCTTAATGGGATTCAGCTTCTCTTTATGGGGCCTAAGGGAGAGAAAGTCAAGGAGGTACCTCTTGATGGTCCTACCTTTCCATCTCTCCAATCACCTGGCTGTCAAGGTTGACTCTCTTTTATTGAAGGACTGGGGAAATTTTAAAAGGGAAATACCAGTAAAAAGAAAAATACTCTACATTTTGGGGCCATCTGCGCATAGTCTATAATGGAAATTGAGGACTAAGACTTGAGGAATATCGACAATAAAAGCTCCATAGCAAGGATTAACCAATCAAAGAAACCGTGAAGGATTAGCTAGAGAGGCCACAAGAAACCCACAAGAGCACAGACTTCTGGAAGAAAACAGAGGCTGGAAAGGACCAGAGACTAAGTGGCTTACTGCTCCGTTCTGTCTAGCGATCGTTACCTGTCATCCACACTGATGACTACTTCTTTCAATGAAATATGAAATTCCAAATTTCACATGAAGCTCAAGTTTCTACCTTTTGGCAGGGCATGGTGGCTCATGCCACTTTGGGAGGCCAAGGAGGGAGGATTGCTTGAGCCCAGGAGTTCGAGACCAGCCTGGGCAATATAGCAAGATCTCCATCTCAATTTTTAAAAAAGTTACTACCTTTTGACATGCTATGAGTAGATATTCAGATTTCTTTACAATAAAACAGAGGCTCACGAAAGGCTAGATATTAAAAGATAGGGTTCCTCAAATCCCACAAATATTAAATCATATGTCTGTGGTTCCCAAACTACGTGCTGAGGTACCCTGGGTCACTGTAGTGAAGAAGACGGGCCCTGCAGGAGGTTTCAAGCTTTTGGGGGAAACAAGGTGACATCTGCCAGGCACTGTACAAACCATTAAGTTATTTGGACTTTAATAAACCAAAATGTTTATATATATATATATATATTTGCATGTATATATATGTGTATATATATTACAAACACATTATATATATATATATATATATATCTTTTGGCTTAAGGCCCATGCATAAATTACTGAATGACTATAGCTATGAACTGAGAAAGTCTGGGAACTTCTAAAATAGGTAACTGATTGACCACAGCAAGCCAATAGCTCTCTCTCTCTTCATCCTACTTGCCATCATTGCAGCTGTCGCCTAAAGACACCCCAAGAGCACAAGTATTGTTTTCCTTTTTACAGCTCTAAGGGAATTGTTCCTGTTCAGAAACTATAAACAACCTATGGGTGAGAGAAATTAGAATGTACAATAGAAATAATCTAAATAACATACTAAATTAAAATATTTTATTTCAAACCATGACACATCTGAAGAAACTGAATTTACATTCAGAATATTTATATCCTTTCACCCAAGCACTTCAGGGTAGGTGTTTTAAAATCAAACAAGGAAATAAAACCATGAAGTTATAATCATAGACTATATCCTGTTTATGTCAATTAAATTTGATCAGTCTCACAGCCAAAGAACAAATGTCTAATATGTCTAATTCTGGTTTTATATCTGTGTGTGTCAGGATAGTCTTGACTGTGTTTCAGTAAGTTTCCAAAAGGGAAACACTAAAATATCAGTGGATGAACTGAAAAAAAAAAAAAAAAAAAAAAAAAAGCCTTATTTCTCACTTATTTAAGTCTGCTGTAGTTTAAATGTCTTTCTTCTATTCTGTAGCCATGTCAACTGACACACCTGGCCCCCAGAGTCATGAGTCAAGGAAAGAAAAAGATGCAGGAAGCATTACTAGCTCTTAATTGCCACAGCCTAGGAGTGACACAGGTTACTTCCATTCACAATCCATTGGCCTCGACTCAAATATATTTATTATTAAAGCAACTCAAATATATTTTCTAATTCAACTTGTCATGTGGCTATACCATCTCTGCAAGGGATGCTGGGAAATGTAGGGGAGACCATGGAGACTTGGAAAGCACTATCTCTCCGTGCCATAATGCCCTTAGTTATAGAACAGCAAGAGAGAATATGAATTCAATAATTCATTCATTCATTCACTAGACGATATTTATTGAGGACCTGCTATGTGTTGGATGCTGTGCTTATGTTCTAGTAAGGAATGATAGACAAGAAACGAGATAGCAAAAAATAAACAAGAAGATAATCACAGATTGTGATGTGCACTCTTAATTAAATTGTTCAACACAGCCTCTCTGCTATAGCAACATTTTGTCAATGTTTAGATTCTGTGTGGATGCTGATGAATCAACAGTAAGACTATTTGCTATTAACCATACCACCTCCCCTGCCATGACTGGATCTCCATGTTGGAATTCCATCAAATTTTATTTATTGACACGCAAAGTTTCAAAATATGTTAAACTTAATTTTCAATTGAGGTTAAAAATGGTGTGCACATAATAATTTCATCCCAAGAACTGGACTCTATGAGACAAGATGGCAATCCATACGTTAATATGATAACAGAGCAATTCCTGGCTATTGGGACTATATGTAATTTTCTTTTCTTTTTTTCATTTACAGCAACTCAAATATATTTTCTAATTCATCTGCAAGAAACATTGGTTATTTATTAATATAATAATGAAAAATAAAAAAATATATAAAATATATATAAAGGCTAAATAACTTCTAGGTTATACAAATTATTCCAGGAGAACAAAGGTGTAATTTTTTGAGTTTGCTATTGGGAAAGTCAAGAAAGCAGCCAAATTTGGAACACGTGGGGGTGTTCTCAGCATTAGGATTGTTTTTCTCTTGTGGGATGGGAAAAGTGGGCTTTCTTGGAAGAGAGGAAAAAGAGATAATAGTATGATGCTCTATGAAGAGGGAATATAGCTGTTCTGGAATAAATCTGAAAAAGTTTTTTACTTCTAAGTGCATGCTGTATAACATCACGAGCCCACAGGGAGGGAGTGTGCCAGTTACCTGCATGACAATGCAATTCAGGGTAAGACCTAAAGATGCTGGAAATCAGCACACTCTGTGAGGTTTGGGGAGAATGCGGGGGAGCCCCATTTGCTGAGGCCCAAGCAACAAGCATGAGAAAACACAGGATGAGTCCAGAGTCACAGTTCATTTACCCAGTGAGGTCAACGAACACAGAAAGATGACAAGGCTGCCTGGAGATTCTTCTGGGCATTAGAACAAATAACTACAGTAATGGTGATGAGGAGGATGCGCAGTTCTGGAGTCTTAATAGAATGCCAGGAAATGCACTACAGGTGTTATTTGCAATATCTCATTCAAGATATTGTTTACAGGTTCATTCATATCCATGTTACAGATTCCACTATTTTAATGTCTTGGCCTGCTCTGTGGGAGCGTTGTCACAGGAAGGTGAGGTGTGGAAGAATACTTCAAGGTTCAGGCAGGTAGCAATTGCCAGGTGCAAAGAGGGAGGAGCCTAGAAAGTGTAGGCAGCAAGCCCATGCAGCAAGTGATATGGAGGTTACATTAATAATAAATATACAAAGTGATCTACTATTTCTGGATGGGAAAAAGTTCTTGATGGGAAAGAATTCTTTTTCTTACTCGGGAATTCTCCACTGAATGCTAAGTAAAGACGAAAGAATTAGAATCATAAAAGAAGGCATATGGGGAATGATCCAGAATGTGGCAAATTATCCTTGCTCTTTTTTGCTGCATTCCATTAAGTACTTGTTCCATCACCTTCCCATCTTGGGGCACAATTCTGGGACAGTGCAAACATCTTTAAGCCAAAAGTGAGGGCCAGGAAGGAAAATGTTAAGAAGTATCTTGAATGGCTGTTTCTCTAGGCACAGGCAATAGAACATATCTGAAAGGAGAGCCAAAAAACTGTTCATAATCAAACACATTATTTCCACAGCATGGCCGGGTGCAGTGGCTCATGCCTGTAATCCCAGCACTTTGGGAGGCTGAGGCAGGCAGATCACCTGAGGTCAGGAGTTTGAGACCAGCCCGACCAACATGGCGAAACCCCCTCTCTCCTAAAAACACAAAAATTAGCTGGGCATGGCCGCGCATGCCTATAGTCCAAGCTACTTGCGAGGCTGAGACAAGAGAATCACTTGAAACCAGGAGACGGATGTTGCAGTGAGCTGAGATCACACCACTGCACTCCAGCCTGGGTGACAGAGTGAGACTCCATCTCAAAAAAAAAAAAAAAAAAAAAAAAAAAAAAAAAAAAAGATAAGGCATCACAGAAAGTAACAGAACACTTTTCTGGAAGTTTATGCTCTTATGGGTAAAACCAAAGAGGTAATGCATGAGCAGCCTGCTTAGGCCCTGGTTTCCTCAAGGACGAAATGGTCTCCAAGAGGCCAACATAAAAATTATGTAATGCTGAAGAATTCTAGCTCTTGGCCTGGCACAACAGCTCATGCCCATAATCAAGCACTTTGGAAGGCCGAGGCAGGCAGATCACTTGCGCCCAGGAGTTCAAGGTCAGCCTGAGCGACATAGCAAAACCTTGTCTCTACAAAAAATAAGAGAAAAGTTACCAGGGTGTGTGTGGTGATGCACACCTGTAGTCCCAGCTACAGGGGACTGAGGTGGGAGGACCGCTTGAACCCAGGTTGAGATAATGCCACTGACTTCAGTCTGGGTGACACAGTGAGACCCTGCCTCAAAAAAAAAAAAAAAAAAGAAAAGAAAAGAAAAGAAAAAGAAAAAGAAAAGAAAAGAAAAATAAAGAGAGGTCTAAATCTTTTGAAGTCTTTTTGGCTGCACAGCAGTCCAGCGTGCCTTTCAGTTGTTTCGAATGGCCGCTGGACTTCACCTACACTTTATAATGATCTCTTCTTAAGACAAAGGCTCTGAGGATGGGTGCAGTGGCTCACGTCTGTAATCCCAGCATTTTGGGAGGCCAAGGCGGGTGGATCACTTGAGGTCAGGAGTTCCAGACCAGCCTGGCCAACATGACGAAACCCTGTCTCTACTAAAAATATGAAAAGTCAGCCAGGCATGGTGGCAGGCAACTGTAATCCCAACTACTTGGGAGGCTGAGGCAGGAGAATCACTTGAACCCAGGAGGTGGAGCTTGCAGTGAGCTGAGATGGCGCCACCACACTCCAGCTTGGGAGACGGAGGGAGACTCCTTCTTGAAAAAAGACAAAGGCTCTGGAAGCCAACCTTTCAAAAACCATCTCTAGTGTTTTCTCCCGTAAAAGAAACTGCCTTTTGTCCACGCAAAAGGGACTTTCCAGCAAGTGGTATCAGAGCCTGAGACAGATGCACAGAGCACCCACATGTGGGGGTGTCATGGCAGCTGTCAGAAGGGTTTTGGAGCCCAAGCAGGGTGGGGAGACTGTCTACCAGAGGGGTGGGGGTGGAGGCAGCATGGAGGGTCAGAGGACTGATGGGATGAGGAGATGTCCATGATGGGGAGGAGGCAGCAGTGGTCACGCGAGATTGGTTGCATGAAGAAATATTGATAAAATAGGTAAGTACGTTAAGGGTAGTAGAACCAGCTTGAACCCTGTGATGTCAGTGTGACCTTATGGTTTGGGGGTTTTGTTCTGGTTTTTTATTTTTTTTGAGATGGGGCATCAATATGTTGTCAGGGCTGGTCTTAAAGTCCTAGGCTCAAGGAATTCTCCTGCCTCAACCTATTGAGTAGCTGGGATTACAGGTACTCACCACTGTGCCCAGCTCTTTTATGGTTTTTGATAGGTAGGTAGGTAGGTAGGTAGGCATGTAGGTACTTCGATACATAAATAGAGATGATAGAGATGCTTAGATACAGAAACAAATGTGTGTGTGTGTGTGTGTGTGTGTTCCCTGGCTCTGCCTAGTCAAAGGGCCTAAGAGCAGTAAGCACAGCTCAGTGAGCACAGCCCAACTGCAATGAGCCCATCTAGCACCCAGATCTTGTTCTTAAATACCATCCCCTCTCTCCAAAAGTCAACCCAGGCTTCCTGGAGAAATGGCTATTTCGAAGGCTGAGGCAGGAAAATTATAGGATGACCTGGAAGATCTTGTTGATCCAGAAATCAAGGAAATGCTCAAAGACTGATGAGGCATGTCAAAGGGACACAGGAGCCAGTTTGAAGGGGCCCTCAGTGGCCAAGTCTGAGACAATTTGAGTATCAAAATAAATTGTGACAACAACTTATTATAACCCATTGAGTGAAACAGGAAACCGTGAGTCCATGTTGATATAAATAAATTCAAAATTTGGCAAGGAACAGGATATTTACAGTTTCAAAGTGCCTCCCCACAAAACACGTATTAACTAAATAGTGATTAACTACACATGGTTGAAGAGTAACTTTATAATGAAAAGCCTAGCACCACCTTAAATCAGGTAATCAAGTAAACAGCATAATAAATGGGATAAATCAACATTGTGTGCTCCCTGATAGGAGGCAATGAGGAAAACACAGTGTTGCTTTCATAATAATCAAATAACTGTCTGTATTCTTCAAAAGTATCAAGGTTATGAAAGTCAAGGAAACTGGAAGTGTTCCAGAAGGAAAGAGATGACACCTAAATCCAATGCTGGATTCCAAACTTGTTTTGTTTTATTTTTACTATTTAAAACAGTTGGCAAAACTTGACTGGGTGTGAGGATTAGATGGTAGAAATGTATCAGTGTTAGTTTCCTGCCTTGGATGGTTGGGCTATGGTGATATAGGAGAATGTCCTCGTCTGAGAAAATGAATACTGAAGTTTTCAGCGGGGTGAGCATTAGTTTGGCAACTTACCCTCAAATGGTTACCAGAAAGAGTTTTGTTTTGTTTTGTTTTGTTTTTCTGTAGTCGCAACTTTTCAGTCAACTGCTTCAAAATAAAATTTGTATTAAAAAGAAACTACCAGCCGGGGGCCGTGGCTCATACCTGTAATCACAGCATTTTGGGAGGTTGAAGTGGGAAGATCTCTTGAGTCCAGGAGTTCGAGACCAGCCTGAGCAACATGGGGAGACCTCATCTCTACAAAAAATACAAAAATTAGCTGGCACATGCCTGTAGTCCCAGCTACTCTGAAGGCTGAGGTGGGAGGACCAATTGAGCTCCCGAATTCAAAGCTGCAGTTAGCTGTGATTGCATCACTGTGCTCCAGCCCGGGCAACAGAGCAAGACCTTGTCTCAAAAGAAAGAAAGAGAGAAAAGGGAGAGAAAGAGGAAGGAAGGAAGGTCATCAACTAAGGTAAACTGAGGATATCTCTGTTGCTCAAAATCTAAAGTACCTAACAATCGAGATTGAGATCTTTCCCTTGATTGGCACTCCCAAAATATTATTTAATAATATTACTCCTTTATCTCATAACCTTAACTATTATTCCATACCTCTTATTGTATCCTTTACAAAACATGGTTGAAAAAATTAGGGCCCAACACTTGTTTTTCCTTGCCCTGTTTTGAGTATCTTTGCTGTCATTTATTTTCCATGTAGAATTGAAGTAGTGTAGCCATAAACGTAATAATCCCCTTTGACCTGGTAATTCCATCCCTGAGAATTTTGTCCCAGAAAATAACTCAGAAGAAGACAAAACAAATGCAAATGATCTTCATTACCACATTACTCATATAATTCCATAGTTTTGCCTGTACTCAAGCATAGCACTACAAGAAATAAAGCAATCCTATTACGGGCCCATCATAAAGGCAAATGGCCCCCAGAAGACGGTGAACATATTTCCTCAGTTTTCATCCAGACATTGTAGAGGGCAACTGTTGCTTTTACCTGGCCAGCATTCATTCCTCTTTCTTCTGGTGACAACACCTTGAGTTTGCTTTGAACAATTACCCCTCTGTCATTGTACACAGGCTACAAGTGACTGCCCAAGAACCCTGACCTCCCCTGGCCAAGCCCAGCTAAACCAGTGACTGAGGCTAATTTATCCTGAGGGTCTAATGCTTGAGAATGGCCATTAGTTCCTTCCCCCTGGAGCTCTGTTTCTGGTCTAAGTCTAGTTCATGCATTTATTTTTAAATCTTGTGACCTACCCATATTTTTTCTTTCTTTTTTTTTTCTTTTTTCTTTTTTTTGTAGTGGAGGAGACAGAGTCTCACTTTGTCACCCAGGCTGGAGTGCAATGGTGTGATCATAGTTCACAGCAGCCTCAACCTCCTCAGGCTCAAGCAATCCTCCCACCTCAGCCTCCAGAGTAGCTGGGACCACAGGCACAAGCCACGGTGCCTGGCTAATTTTTTTATTTTTTGTAGAGACGGGGTCTCACTATGTTGCCCAAGCTGGTCTTGAACTCCTGGACTCAAGTGATTCTCCCACCTTGGCCTCTCAAAGTGCTAGGATTATAGGCCTGAGCCACCATGCCCAGCCCCATATTTTTTCAATGCTTAAGTTATCTGTATTTGGTTTATTTTTTTGTTTGTTTGTTTGTTTTTAAGACAGAGTCTCACTCTCTGTTGCCCAGGCAGGACTATGATCTCGGCTCACTGCAGCCTCAACCTGCCAAGCCCAAGTGATGCTCCCACCTCAGCCTCCTGAGTAGCTGGTACTACAGGCATGCACCATCATGCCCAACTAATTTTTGTATTTTTATAGAGACGGGGGTCTCCCTACATTGCCCAGGCTGGTCTTGAACTCCTGGGCTCAAGTGATCCCTCCACCTAGGCCTCCAAAATGCTGGGATTATAGGTGTGAGCCACCACACCCAGCCTAGTTTCTATTTTATGAAACCATAAAACCTTCACTGTCCATCCAGATTCTTCCAAGAATACGTTTCCAAAAATTTTTTTCTACATTTTCCCTCCTTCTTTGTCTTTTAAAAAATATTTCCTCTTCTTTTCCTCCAGAGTACATGTTTCTTTTTGCATTACCCATGAAGTGAAAGCATCTCCAACCTGACAGAAGTAGCAAGTCCTTACCATGCTTCATGGGGGAAGCATTTGCCTTTGAGATTCTTCAGAGGAGAACAATTACCAGAAAAACAAGCCTTTCTCTTTCTGACATCGACTACCTCTCACAACAAATTTTTAAAGTATTCTACTAATAGTTCTCTTTATTCTGTCTATAAAATATCTTCTCTCACTGAAGGTGAAAAGGGAAAGAAAAAATGGGTGTGAAGGTAAAAGAAAATCCCATCTTGGAAATGGATGCCTGGAGAACAGAAATCTAGTTATCAAAATTGACTCAAGAAGAGAGAATCTAACAGAAGAATAACAGTGGAAGAAATTGGGAACATTATCAAAAAGCTATCATCCTGCCAAACTCCAGGCTCAGATGATATTACAGGTTTAAAAAAAAAAGTCCTTAATGAAAAAGAAAGCTCTTAAGCAACATGATGGATTCAGAAGCTCATGAAAAGAGGCCACCAATACTAACATCTTCAAAACAAGATATATCACCTCATATTACAAATGTTGGTGAAATGAAGCATTATTTGTGTGGCTGCTGTGCAGCCCTCAACAACTTCACAATCACATTTCCCATTCAGAATGTCCTCTTTCGACAACAGCTGTATAGCATCAAAACCCGTGATGTAAAACTTCATTTGAGAAGGGATGGATTTCGAAACTTGTATCGTGGAATCCTTCCCCCACTGATGCAGAAGACAACTATACTTGCACTTATGTTTGGTCTGTATGAGGATTTATCCTGCCTTCTCCACAAGCATGTCAGTGCTCCAGAGTTTTGCAACCCGTGGTGTGGCGGCAGTGCTTTCAGGGACAACAGAAGCAACTTTCACTCCACTGGAAAGAGTTCAGACATTGCTTCAAGACCACAAGCATCATGACACACTTACCAACACTTATCAGGCTTTCAACGCACTGAAACGTCACGGAATTGGAGAATATTATCGAAGCTGCATCATGACAAATTTACCAACATTTACCAGGCTTTCAAGGCACTGAAATGTCATGGAATTGGAGAGTATTATTGAGGCTTGGTGACCATTCTTTTCCGGAATGGACTCAGCAATGTCTTGTTTTTTGGCCTTCAAGGTCCCATTAAGGACCATCTGCCTACCGCAACGATTCACACTGCTCATTTGGTCAATGATTTTATCTGTGGAGGTCTATTGGGTGCCATGTTGGGATTCTTGTTTTTTCCAATTAATGTTGTAAAGACTTGCATACAGTCTCAATTGGTGGGGAATTTCAGTCTTTCCTGAAGGTTTTCCAAAAAATCTGGCTGGAACAGGACAGAAAACTGATGATCTTTTCAGAGGTGCCCATCTGAATTACCATAGGTCCCTTATTTCTTGGGACATAATCAATGCAACTTAAGAGTTCTTATTAAAGGTTATATGCAAAAAAAAAAAAAAATCAGCTAAGTGCCACTTATCAACTGAATAGACCTTCTAAGAAGACTGCAGTTTGGACTCTTTCTTAATTGGCCAAATACAAGTTGGTGTCATAACTCCAAGCTTCAGTGAGTTATGGGCAGAGCTGTTTTCGTTAACCATCAACAAAACGGAATAAAAAGTTTCAATAGGAAAAAAAAAAAAATCCCATCTTGCCACATTTGGAAGAGAGTAAATTAGAAATAATGTGTCTAAGAGATTGGTACAAGAACATCTACTTACTCAACGAAGCCATTAAAAATAAGTATTACAAGTCCAGGCACGGTGGCTCAAGCCTGTAATCCCAGCACTTTAGGAGGCCGAGGCGGGTGGATCACCAAAGGTCAGGAGTTTAAGACCAACCTAGCCAACATGGTGAAACCCCATTTTTAGTCTCTACTAAAAATACAAAAATTTAGCCAGGCATGGTGGTGGGCGCCTGTAATCCCAGCTACTCAGGAAGCTGAGGCAGGAGAATCACTTCAACCCAGGATGGGGAGGTTGCAGTAAGCCAAAATCGAGCCACTGCGCTCCAACCTGGGCAACACGAGTGAAACTCCATCTCAAAAAAATAAAAATAAAAAATAATTATTATACCATATGCCAGATAGTTATTACACCATAACCAAACAGAACCCCAATACTTACCAAATAGAACACCTCGCTTTAACAGCAAGAGTTCCCCAAGGAAAAGAAATAAATACAAGATGGAGCATGAAAAATCAGCCATAAGCAAAAATGGCTGCCTTGGTGGCACACTACAAAAACTAAAAACCTCTTATAGAAGGGCAAGAAACTTCCTCATAGAAGGAGACTGCCAAGAGAGCGATTAAAATCCGTGAACAAGCAAATTCTTAAACTCTACCAGCTTTCGTTTTATATCTTCCCAGCCCAACTTTGTCCCCACTTTTTCTAGGTACAAATACTTGCAAGGTAACTGACCTGGACTGGAATCCTCACAGAACCTTCCTCCTGCCTGCTGTGATGGTCTAGGGATGAGCTTGTGACTCAACTAGGGAGATGTTTCTTCTGGAGCCAATAGGAAATCCTGTAACCTCTTTGATCTTAAACTATACTCACGTAACCTCAGCTTGGTCAGCAGCCATCCCACCTTATATGGAGGAGTCTGAGAGAATGATCAGGGATAAGCCAATCCTAGGATGCAGGAGCCGTCCCCAGGTGTCTGCAGCTGCCCTCAGTCTCGCAGCACAGCAGTTCTGTGATACCTTCCATCAAAGCCTCATTATCCTTAAATTGGATGAGATTCTGTCACAGGTGAGAGTCCCACCTGATACCATCATCCACCTAAACAAACAGTGGCCAAATGCATCTCTGGAATCATTGTCATTTCCAGAGTGTTTGTATGACTTTTAGTACCCGGTAATTTCAACCTCGGTAGAGGTCTAAAGTGACTCATGTGCATAGCTAAATCCCTTAGCTAAGCACAGCTAAGACACAACTAAGACACAGGCAAGCAAAAATCCAAGGAGCTATCTGGGGCCACACCTAGAAATTCTCTTATAAATTAACCCCCTTTTCTCTTCTTGGGCTGTGCAAGAATATCTTCAGAATCTTGCCTACACAAATGATCTTTATACTACCATACAGAAATCATTTATTGTGTTTAAAAGATGATGTATTGGCCAAGCGCAGTGGCTCACACCTGTAATCCCAGCACTTTGGGAGGCTGAGGCGGGTGGTTCATTTGAGCCTAGGAGTTCAAGACCAGCCTGGCCTACATGGTGAAATCACATCTCTAATAAAAATACTAAAAATTAGCTGGGCATGGTGGTGCGTGTCTGTAGTCCCAGCTACTTGGGAGATTGAGGCGGGAGGATTGCTTAAGGCAGGAGGGCTGCAGTGAGCCCTGATCATGCGACTGCACTCCAGCCTGGGTGACAGTGAGGCCCTGTCTCAAAAATAATAATAATAATGCACTAAAGAAAAAAGCTTCAAAATTAATTGGCGTCTATCTCCAGGACAGCTGTCCCCCCCTCCCTTTTTTTTTTTTTTTTTGCCTGGTCTGGAGTTGTCATTCTGTATAGCAAGAGCCACACCTAAATGGCCCTTATGGACACAAACGCCAAGGTCAATGAAGAGTGAGAAAGGTAGGCTGATAATTTGAAAAGAGAGTAAAAATAACTTCTGACTGCTTCAAGCCTTTAACTGTGGGATCAGGCCAAGTTTACTTAAACCTCAGGGGCAATGTTTAAAATAAGATTCACTGTGTGTGTTTTAAGTTGCAACTGTCAAAAATTATTTACTTAATTCAAATTCGCTATTGAAAGATATGAGAGGACAAGCAATTGTGACAGCTATCTGGAGTGCCATAGGTTATCCTAAGATTTTATATTGTCTGAACATAAGTTGTTTTTTTTCTTTTCATCTCTTTCTTTCTTCCTTTTTCTTCCTTTCTTCCTTTCTTCCTTTCTTCCTTTCTTTGACGGTGTCTTGCTTTGTCACCCAGGCTGGAGTGCAATGGTGTGATCTCAGCTCACTGCAACCTCCACTTCCTGGTTTCGAGCAATTCTCCTGCCTCAGCCTCCAAAGTAGTTGGGACTATAGGCACGCAACACCACGCCCGGCTAATTTTTGTTATTTTTAGTAGACACAGGGTTTCACCATATTGGTCAGGCTGGTCTCGAACGCCTGACCTCAGGTGATCTGCCCACCTTGGCCTCCCAAAGTGCTGGGATTATAGGCATGGGCCACCTGCCGGCCATATTGTCTGAACATAAGTTTAATGCAAGGTGGGAAATGAAAGGGAAAATAGAACAGAGGAAAAACCCATTTAGAATGAGTAATAATAGATGAACTTTCTGAAATTATCACTAGCTCTGATAATAGGCATATTTTATGACTTTCTAGAACATTCAAAAAATGTTTTATAAACATATATATGCATATGTGTGTATGTGTAAAGACAGAGTTAATTTTATGTGTCAGCTTCACTGTACCACATCCTCAGTTGTTTGGTCAAACATTAGTCTGGATGTTTCTATGAAGGTGTTTTTTAGAAGTTATTAACTTTTAAATCAGTAGATCTGAACAAAGCAGATTACC
The DNA here is from genome assembly GCF_002776525.5 of Piliocolobus tephrosceles. Classification (NCBI taxonomy): domain Eukaryota; kingdom Metazoa; phylum Chordata; class Mammalia; order Primates; family Cercopithecidae; genus Piliocolobus; species Piliocolobus tephrosceles. The sequence goes on along the minus strand of NC_045440.1, from coordinate 81,509,620 downwards.
CTCCATAATATGGGTGGGCCTCATCTAATCAGTTTAAAGCCTTAAAAGCAAAACACTGAGGTCCCCTAATGAGAAGGAATTCTGCCTTCCGACTCGAGCTGCAACATCAACTCTCGCTGGAATTTCCAGCCTGCTGCCCTGCCCTGCCCTGCATATTTTAGACTTGCCAGCCCCCATAACTGCGTGAGCCAATTCCTTAAAATACCTCCCCACTGCCCTCTGCCTCTCTCTATATATATCCTATTGGTTCTGTTTCTGTGGAGAACCCTGACTAATCTAATAGATGTGTGTGTGTGTGTGTGTTTGTGTGTGTGTGCGCCACAAATTTATATTCCAAAGGTGTAAAGTCAGGCTCTGGAGTAGAATACTTTGACAGACTCTATATGAAACTAGGAAACTATGGAAAGACAAAATAATACAGGACAGAGGTTAGAACTTTACATGTAATTTTGGCCAGGAGCGGTGGCTCACGCCTGTAATCTCAGAACTTTGGGAGGCCGAGGCGGGTGGATCACTTGAGCTCAAGAGTCCCAGACCAACCTGGTCAACATGGAGAAACCCTCTCTCTACAAAATATACAAAAATTAGCCAGGTGTGGTAGTGCACGTCTGTAATCCCGGCTACTAGGGAAGCTGAGGTGGGAGGATCCCTTGAACCCAGGAGGCAAAGTTTGCAGTGAGCTGAGATCGCACCACTGAACTCCAGCCTGGGTGACAGAGCAAGACTCTGTCTAAAAAATAAAGAACTTTACATCTAATTGTATTTGAATCCTTCACTTCAGTTGAATTAATAACACAATGCAGGGATTTGTTTTAATAGTATAGTTCCAAATGATTTGCTTCACAGTTTCTCTAGAATTAAAGCCACTTCTGTTCTTAAAGGGAAACATCGATTTTAGATTTTGCTTCCTGTTAAAGAAGCTTACACTTGTTGATTTCCACAGCAAAGTGGTATTTATTTGGGGGTATAAACAAGGCTTCTCAAACTTTAGTGTGCATATAGATCACCTGGGGAGCCTCTTAAACTGTAGATTCTAACCCCTTGGGTCTGGGGTGGGGCCAGGAGTCTGCATTTTTAACAAGCTCCCAGGTGGTGCCAGTGCTGTTGAAAAATAGAGAACTAGAGCAGTGGTCCTCCCGCTGGAGTGGGCATCAGAATCACCTGCAGGGCTTGTTCAATAGCTGACTGCTGGGCCCCACCCCAAAGTTTCTGATTCCCAGGTGCTGCCAATGCTGCTGATCTGGGGGCCACATTTTAAGAAACACAAGCTAGTAATGTTTCCCTTATTATGAGAATGGCATTTTTAAAACTACAAATTCCCATGTTCCTCTCTTCAGGAGTCTGATTCAGTAAATTTAGGGCAAACCCAGGAATCTATGTTCTTAACAAGCACCCTAGATTGCTTGTTGAAACATGAAATCCTAAGCCAAAGAGTTGTCTCAATCCTGATGGTCTTCAAAATGTGTCATTACAGAAGTATGAACCCCACCTGGACACCCTAACGCCCACCTCTGGATGTGGGGGAGAGTATCTATGAATACATATTTTTAACATGTTATTCTGACATATCAACGAGCTGAGAGCCACTGAAATGGAGCCACAGCCCCCAATTCTGACTGCATATTAGAGATTTTTTTAAGTCCTCATTCCCTTCATTATCACCAGCCCCAGGTTCTCATTGAATTAGCCTACGGTGGGATCCTGGTTGGTTGGTTTGTTTTTTTAATACTCCCAGTAGATTTAAGGTTCAGTGACGGCTGAGAACACTGTATTGGAGCTTCAGCCTCTGGTAAGCTTCAGGACAAATTAGCCTCTTCTTCCGTGAGGGTTCCTTCTCTCCTAAAACCCAGAGCAGACTGAGCAAAGCAGCCCATCCACTCCTCCTCCCCTCTTGTGCACACCCTGGACACACTTGGTCTTCTAGGGGAGGACACTCCTCTGGCAGGAAGCACCCCTGAACCCTGTCTGACCATAGCATTTCAAAGTAAGTGAAAAAGGTGACCTCCTCCATTTCAAAATCAAGCCAAAACTCATTCATTTATTGATTCGTTTACAATATCTATTATGCTCCTGTTATGGTCCAAGCACCCAACGACAGGTTGCAAATATAACTAACAAGTCCCTGCTTTTAAGGAGCTGACAATCTGGTAAAAGATTCAAGCACAGGCCAAGCACGGTGTCTTACGCCTGTAATCCCAGCACTTTGGGAGGCCGAGGCGGGCGGATCACGAGGTCAGGAGTTCAAGACCAGCCTGACCAATATGGTGAAACCCCCATCTCTACTAAAAATACAAAAATTAGCCGGGCGTGGTGACACGCACCTGTACTCCCTACCACTCAGGAAGCTGAGGCAGGAGAATTGCTTGAACCCGGGAGGTGGAGGTTGCAGTGAGTGGAGATTGCGCCATTGCACTCAAGTCTAGGCAACAGAGCGAGACTCCATTTCAAAAAAAACATTCAAGCAAATGAATACTCTTTTGACTCACATCAACATTCCTATTTTCTGAAATTTACGTGACAGAAGGGGGCACTCTAAACTTCCCTTCAGCATTAAAGAGATGACAACAGGTGTGTAACCTACTCTGCCTTCTTCCAGGTGCAAGCCCCCACCCACCACACCGGGAAGTAACTGTGTCATTTAATAACCCTGCTGACCAGACGTGTCCTTTGATTGCTGTTCCAATGGAGATATATCTCCATTATAGAGATAGTTACATGTGTAAACAGACAGAGATAGGTAGGTAGGTAGATAGATAGATAGATAGATAGATAGATAGATAGATAGATAGATGGATCGATACACACACACGCAGCAGGACAGGAAGTTGATTCTAATTTGACATAGGCAGTTCTGTTTTCTGCCGTTTTTCCATAAACTGAAATACCCACAGGAAGAACTGTTGCTGTATCCCAGAACATACGCTACCCTGGTGATAAGTCCAGAAATGGCCACAATCCACCAAGGGGCCTGACACTGTCTGAGCCAAAGATTCCTCCCTGCTGCTGCTCTCTAAGCCACCTTTTCATCGTAGACATAAGTCAGGGAATAAAAGCATCTTGTTGATGCGGGAATGGCCAGACTGAACTCATGAGCAACTGCTCACACAGTGAGAGCATCTTGGGTTCCTGATACCAGAAGTCATCAATCAGTCAGCTGTCCAGTCATTTTTGGTTAAAAGTACATAAAATATTTCCCAGTGCTTCTCATCATCCTTCTTAATAGAAATGTTTCTACTGATTACCCACAGCCATGTCGTCAAACGAACCACAGTTGGCTGTTAACATCTGGAGGGGAGGGTATTGACGAGCAGAATTTTAATTTACTTAAGAGTTTTCTTTAATGAATCTCATTTTGGCAGGAGGAAGTCAGGAGCAGGCATCATAACACCATCTAATCTGCCACAAGCTTTTTAAAGTTGCTGTTTTTCCCTTTCCTCAATCAATCCATTTATTCCTTTCAACATCCCCAAGGGGTCAAGACCCTGAAGCTAGAAAAAAATCATATATTATGTGGCTCGCTTTTCTTTCAGTGAAAAATGTTTCCCATTGCTTTCTCTTAATTTACTGTTTTCCCCCTCTAAACTGAAGAGTTTGTGACTAGCTGAAGGGTCTAGCTTAGCTGTAACATTTAATACACACAGTTTTAAGACTTTGTTGCAAAGCAAATTAATTTTCTAGGAAAACTGACAAGATTAACAAGTCTCCACTGAAGTCAGTTTCCAATGAGCAAAGCAGAACTCTGTTAGATGACCTCTCAACTTCTTCAGCTTATTTCTGGGTTGGATGAATTTTGATTTTATTTGTGGGAAACTTTTCTTTTATGAAATGAGATTTCCTGTTGTACAAGAATAAAGTCAATGGTGTGAGTGGAGATGTCGCTCAGCTGCTTGCCTGCTGTAAAACCTGGACAAGTTACCTAAGCTCTGTAAGCCTCAGCACCTCGTCAGTAGAATAAAGCCAGGATAGCACTGACATTGCGGGCTTATACTGAGGATTAAATGACAGTGGCTGGACATGGGGCTGAGTGTTCTGCTTGGCTTGGCTCTAGAGTAAACATTCAGTAAATGGTTGCTGCTAATATTTTACTGCTGTTATTTTTGGGACTAATAAGGTAGGGTTTGGATGAAGTAACATACAGGCAACTATTTATTTACTTTTCTTTTGATTAATATTTGTATCCAAAGTTGTCAGATCACAGCTATCTGCTTGTACATATGCTCTTTTCAGCAGCTAGATTTTTGGGTGAATTTGGAAGGTGGTTCAGAGAGGCACGGGCCTCCTTTGCCAATGTGGGAAAGAGAGCTGGTTCTCAGGGAGATGTAGCAGTCACACATGAGGAGCACTCCATCGTACTTTACCTCAAAGTGGAAAATTTTTTCTTTACTCCTTTGTATAGAAGCAAAATAACAGTGTTGAAGCTTTAAAATATTGTAGAGAAGTCACCCTTTAATTATTTAATGATGACCCTTAAATAAAGAAAGGGGAAGATGGCCAAAAAGTGTGACGTTCCGAGTGTGAGTCCCGTTCCTTTTACCAATTGGTAACCTTGAGCAAGATTGTTTCCTAGTCAAAAAAGTGAGGAATAATAATATTCAATTGGACTTTACCATTTTGGGGTAAAAAAAAAATGAGTTACTTCATTTGAAAGAGCTTTATACATTTTTAAGTTATAATATTTGAAAGAAATGTAATAGTAACAGAAGTAATTTGCCATTGACTATCCAAAGAAGAAATTCTATTTTGCATGTTGACATTGTTCCCAATTTTTACACGATTTTTCAAGAGGAAAATGGATGGCTCTACTGTGCACAAAACTGTGATGCCCAGGGTTGCCTTAGCTATCGATCCAAGCAGATGGAGAAGAATTAATGGATTCTCAAAGCTGGGGTCACAAGCAGGTGTCACCAGGAAATTCTGTGCTGCTGCCTAAAGCTAAGAGGCAAAGATGATAAACTAGAGGAGAGAGAAAGGGGCAGCCAATCCTCTAAGGTGTCTTCAAGGGTCAGAGAGTCTAAGGTGAGGGTAAACCGTAAATAACATTTCCTGGATAGCATAGCTGAATTTGTGGGTTTGTGGCAGGGTGTTAAAATGAAAGCCTCATGCAATTCAACTTAAGTTTGATGATAACAAAAAAGTTTCTATTTTTTGTACTATTTGCAGTCACACAAATATCTTTGCTTTCATAACAGTTTCTCTATTATTTCTTCCTTTCCAGCATCCTTCACCCCTTATAAAATCTACCTTGGGAGAGTTTGTTGGCTTTCTTAAAGTCATTACTATAGACAAGGTAAATACAGTTTAGCAAAACACTTCACACCTCTCTCCCAAAAAGAAAACTATTTTATTAAAAAAAAAAGGAAAATCGGTCCCTTGTTGAAGTCTAGAAATTATACTGGCTTTTTAATTAAACATTTTGGTTTTCTTCCTCACAAAATTAATACTTTATACATTCAGTTTAACTGCTAAAGAAAATATACACTGATCCATACTGCCAGATAAAAGTAGTCTACGTGGACAAATGACAGAGCATAAGGCCAACAGTCAATCAGAAAGATCAATAGGTGTATATTGTCACACGTTCGCAGACATGCTCCAGGTCTCGATGAACCAAAGCAGCTGAATTATTATCTGACTTGCTGTCCCCATACCTCCTGAGCCTATATAAACACATAAGGTCACAGTAATATTAATTCCAAATGGCAGTAGTTCCTAGCACCTCCAGTGTAACACCAGGACCTTAGCCACTCTTCCCAAATCTCCCTTGGTCATTTCTGGGAGTCTGCAGAGTGATGTCTCAGGCATGTTCTGTAACAAAGCCACCCGTGTTTGCCTGCTCCTGCTGTCGCTGCTGGCTATCCACTGGGACTTCATACTAGACTGCGGGCCCAAATGGAGAACAGGCACATGTATCTCCTTCCACTGTTCTTGGCCCTTCTATCCTCCTGTTTCCTCAACAAAAGAAGCAAGAGAAACTAACAAAACTCTCTCCTCCTTAAATTGGAAAAAAAAAAAAAAAAAAAAAAAAGGCTCATTGCTTTTTGGCCTTTTGGCCTTTGGCTAAGATCAAGTGTAGTATCTTAGTGAATATCTACAGTTAATATCTGATATGTCCTCTATCTGAGTACAATATACTAAGTGGATTTTCTGCAGAAAGGAGATGGAATAGGAGCTTGCTCCGTCCACCTGACTCATCAACCTGGTGCAGTACTTCCAGAAACGGTGCACTCCTCCCACAAAAAAAAAAAAAAAAAAAAAAAACGGCTCTAGAGTATCAAATGTATCAGTCAAAATAGGCCAAGTTATGCAGCAGAAACAATTGGAAATAATAGCAGTGAGGCACAGCAAAAGATTTACTTCTTGTGTCTTCTATGTGTGTGATGCAGGTGTGAGGGGCTGTCTGCCCATCTGAGTCATCCAGGAAGCCAAGCTGACAGAGGCTCCATCTCTAAATGCTCCATGGGGGGCTGGGCGTGGTGGCTCGCCCCTGTAATCCCAGCACTTTGGGAGGCTGAGACAGGCACATCACTTAAGGTCAGGAGTTCGAGACCAGTCTGGCCAACATAATGAAACCTTGTCTCTACCAAAAATACAAAAATTATGGCCGGGCGCCGGTGGCTCACGCCTGTAATCCCAGCACTTTGGGAGGCCGAGGCAGGTGGATAACGAGGTCAGAAGATCGAGACCATCCTGGCTACCACGGTGAAATCCCATCTCTACTAAAAAATACAAAAAATTAGCTGGGTGTGGTGGCAGGTGCCTGTAGTCCCAGCTACTCAGGAGGCTGAGGCAGGAGAATGGTGTGAACCTGGGAGGTGGAGATTGCAGTGAGCCGAGATTGCACCACTGCAGTCCAGCCTGGGCGACAGAACGAGACTTCACCTCAAAACAAACAAACAAACAAAAAAACCCCAAAATTAGCCGGGCATGGGGGTGCACGCATGTAGTCCCAGTTACTCAGGAGGCTGAGGCAGGAGAATCGCTTGAACCCAGGAGGCAGAGGTTGCAGTGAGCCAAGATCATGCCACTGCACTCCAGCCTGGGTGACAGAGCAAGACTCTATCTTAAAAAAATAAATGCTTCATGTCTTCTGTGGCCAGGCTCCTAACTAAAGGCTGCTTACATGTGACACAAATTGCTTATGAACACATTTCATCAGCCAAAGGATATCCCATGCTTAGCCTTAAGGGAACAAAAAGTACAATCCTACCACATGCTTGGAAGGAGAGAATCAGAACGTTTGTGAATAGTGCTGACGATCACCGAAGGCACCCACTCCCACTGATGTTCAACCCCCGTGAGATGTGCACGAGAGCAAACTCTGAACCAGAGTCGGAGATCAGCTGCAGCCCTTGCTATGCTTAGGAGATGGTAAAATCACTTACTTTGAAAATGGAATCTGTCATCCTAATTTTATAGGTACCTGCTTTGTAGGCCTTACATAACCTTGTGGGACCAGGGGACCCACACATAACTGAGAAGAGATATGCTTCCATATTCAAAATTTCACTTCCAAGACCCTTGGAAGTACACATAGCTTGGAATTTGATCCAGAAAAAAAAAAAAGTATTTTTTACTTTCTATTGTGTGTAGTGAAACAGCCACACCTACATTTAGGAGTTGTCACAGTTCCTGAGCATCTGAGATGACATTACCACACAGTCTTTAATTCTGTTGCCTCTTATCCTCATACCTGCTCTGTTAGAAAGGTATCTCCATTTGTGGATGAGAATTGGGGTGATGAATAATTTGCTCCTGTTTGCCGTTCCCTGTATTTTTAAGTTTGGCCTTACTGGCACACTGACCTTACTGACATATTTTGTTTTTCAGTGGGCCCTATTGTCTTTCTTCTTCTCTTTCTCCTTTGCCCTCCCTTTATTGTTGTTTGTTTGTTGTTCAGAGAACACATTTTGCAGCCAATCCTAGACCTCTGTCCTGATTGGCTTTTTCTTCCCAGGCCTCAAGCATCTCCTGTCTGGCTCCACCTACCTTCATCCTGATACTGCAGGTAGGCATCTCCTTGACACCAGCTCCAGAGCCCAGGAGCTGCTCTGCCCAAGATCCACCAGGCTCCTTTCTACCAGCAGACCCAGGTGTGAATGCAGATTAAATCCCTTACAAAGTGCACAATGTTGAGGTTGTATACACTTCAGCCTCACACAGGAATATTAGGGTCATAGGAAGGATACCCTTGCCCTGGCCTGCAGGGAGGGCTAGTGTCAGGATGAGAGGAGAGAAGGAATATAAAAGGACTTCTGCAAATCCGAAGGCATCAAACGACGACCAATGTTAGTTTACTTTCCTTGCCTCCTGTGATGTCCCTAGGCACCTCTCCCTCTGAACCTTCACAGCACCCTTTTTCCAATCTAGCTCTTATCCCCCTGTGCTGAAATTGCCCCTTGACTTGTAAATCTTAAGGCACTTGTGAGTGTCTCAGGGCCAAGGACTCTGTCTAATTGCACTCGGTGAACGCGCTCGGTCCTCAATGAATGATTGCTGAATGAATGAACCAAAGACCCTCTCCAAACTCCCAGCCCAAAGGGCTAAAGTTAAAAGAAACTAGCTAAACCCTTTTGGGGGTCTTAATAACAATAGGGCAAGTATGTTCATGTAAATTGGTAAATGAAACCTTTCTGAGAAATGTTTATAACCTTTTAAATGTATAACTTGTAATACTCATTGTTTGTAGGGATTCTATTCAGTAGTCTGGAGAGAGAGAAAGAACTAGAATTCAGGATGTGTCCAGGCCCCTAACTTTCCAGGTTCCCCTTTTATCCAAAATAATACATCCACCTGGAATCCTGCTTTCAGGTGTAAAAGATGCCCATCTGAGGAGTTAGTCACTTGGCATGTTGAAACTTCAGATACTCCAGCGTTCAAGACTTGGGTGTCTCGTAGGAGTCCCAAATTAGCCTGTTGCTAAGTATGGACATACACAAAACTCCCCTTTACGTAACGGAGCATTAACGCCTACTTTATCTCCTACCTCATCATCTGTCACAGTCAAAAAATGGCAGCACAAATTCAAATTCCAAGGAAATTTTAAAAAAACATACATTGCATAGGAATCCCCTTTGAAAGCATGACCTAAAGAAAACTCCTTTGAGCTGTCTTCTGGATTAGGTAAAGTGGGACAGAAAAAGGACAGAAATAAGTGAATTTCTGTGGATCCAAAAACCCTAAAAAAAAGTTATTTGGGTGAGTAATATCCTGTATCCCACACCTTTTTGGAATAGCTCAAATCCAAAAGTCTTGAGAATATTTCAGATTCAAATTCTGAAAGCTTGAAATTATATTAGTATTATTTCCATATAGGAAGAAGCAATATATTTTCTGCCAAAATATGCATAAAATTCCCCCTCTCCCTACTTCTAATTTTCTGCCCATGAAACCAATCTACTTTTATATGGTACTTGTTTATATGTTCTAGGGAAATGTTAAACCATTTTAAAATATAGGCTTGTTTTAAGTTTAAGAAATGTTTATTCTAAATAGCCAGCACTTTCTACAAATATGGGTAATAATCTTTAAATCAGAAAACTTATACCATCAGCCAGGCCTGGTGGCTCATGCCTGTAATCCCAGCACTTTGGGAGGCCAAGGGAGGCAGATGACTTGAGGTCAGGAGTTTGAGACCAGCCTGGCCAACATGGTAAAACCCCATCTCTACTAAAAACGTTTAATATAAAAACTAACCAGGCATGGTGGTGCATGCCTATAGACCCAGCTACTTGGGAGGCTGAGACATGAGAATCGCTTGAACCTGGCAGGCAGAGGTTGCAGTGAGCCAAGACTGTGCCACTGCACTCCAACCTGGGCAACAGAGTGAGACTCTGTTTAAAAAAATAAAATAAAATAAAATTTAAAAGATTTATGCAATCAATTTAGGATAAACTAACACAAACTTACATGCCATCTTAAGGAGTGTTGGTTTCCTGCATAACCCAAAATAATTAATGTAATCCTCCTAATAGACTGATTCCATATATTTATTAAACATCTATAATGTGCTACTGTTCTGGGTGTTGGGGATATAGCAATATATCCTCTAAAGTCCATACCAATAGGGAGTTTACATTCCAGCAGCAAGAGAACAAACTCAAGCAAAACATGTAAATTAGATGGTGGCAAGTGCTGTGGTTGATTGCATTGATGGCCCTAACTCTTCATTCTCCCTCTCTCCGTTTCCTTTGTCATGTTTTCTGCAGTGAGTGGGGCTTTTTCCCCTTTCCCTTGACTTTGAGGTTGGCCATGTGACCTGCTTTGACCAACAGAATGAGGTAGAAATGACAGCATGCCTGCTCCTGGCTATTTGTTCTAGAGAAACAAGAGGCTTTCATGACTCCAAGGCCTTTCTTGCTGTTTTGCCATTGCGTGAGAACATGCCCAGACTGGTCTGCGGGTTCAACGAGATAAGAGATATGGAGCAGAGCTGCTTCAGCAAAGCTTCCTCAGTCCCACTCAGTGCCCCAGGAGATTCTCAGATGCACATATGAGCCCAGCCAGCATAAGCAGAGCCACCCAATGTGCCCAGCCTGGATCTGCTGACCTCCAGTGGACCCCAGATGCACGAGCTAAAATAATAAATGGTCATTGTGTGAGATCGAGTTTGGGGGCTGTTTGTTACACCTTGGTAGTTAACCAATACAAGTGCTTTATAAAAAACAAAAACAAAAACAAAACAGTGAAGGGGATAGAGGGTACTGCGTGGTAGTGGTTATACTGGGGTCAATTTTGAATACCTTCCTTGTATACAATTATTTTTAAAATATAACACCTTTTTAGTGACTCTAAAGATACCTCTCTTTCCAATGATTGAGAGGTTCTTATGTTCATTACCTAGTGTCTCCATTATGTATTTGGTACTCTCATCCAGGTAGTAGATGAACGCAAATATGAGGCAAAAAAAAAAAAAAAAAAAAAAAAAAAAATGCTAATGTGTTCTGGTGTGAGAAGCAGAGCAGAAATGAACACCCTTCTCCAGTTCCAATCCAGCTACACATCCCTGTTCTTTCTCATGTTTGAAGTGCAGTGTGCAAACTCAAATATTCTCTTCTTAATGTGGCATCCTGTGGTTCACTACAGCTCAATTAAAACCTTCCCCAGAGGCATTCTTTCCTAAATTATTATAAACTCACTTAAGGTTAAAGGCAGGGGGTTTAGCCAATAGAAGTCTATTGGAAAATTTGGACAACAGAGTTCTTCCAATACACTTCTTGATGTAAAGAGACCATCTTTCGGCTGGGCTCATACCTATAATCCCAGCACTTTGGGAGGCTGAGGTGGGTGGATCACGAGGTCAGGAGATCGAGACCATCCTGGCTAACACGGTGAAACCCCATCTCTACTAAAAATACAAAAAATTAGCCAGGTGTGGTGGCAGGTGCCTGTAGTACCAGCTACTCAGGAGGCTGAGGCAGGAGAATGATGTGAACCCGGGAGGCGGAGCTGGCAGTGAGCCGAGATTGTGACGCTGTACTCCAACCTGGGGGACAGAGCGAGACTCTGTCTCAAAAAAAAAAAAAAGAAGAGTGAGAGAGAGACCATCTTTCAAAGATTCTTTTAAATTATTATAAAGGTAGGTAGTGCTGTTGTTCTGGGGAGCTCCAATCCCTTCCCAAGTAAGCCAGTGTGGTGGCGAGCACCTGTAGTGCTAGGTACTTGGGAGGCTGAGGCATAAGGATCACTTGAGCCCAGGAATTCAAGACTGTAATGAGTTATGACCCAACCATTGCACTCCAGCCTGGGTGACAGAGTGAGACCCTGTCCAAAAAACAAACAAAAAAAGTCTTTCGAAATTAACTTCCCTACCCTCTGGTAAGGTGAATGCGGGTTCCATAAGAGTCCTTATGTCCTATCTAAAAATGGGGACTAAGAAGGTCCCAGCCCAGCTTCAATTTCCTATTGCCTACAAATCCTAAATATATATTATATTTTCCATCTTTGTTACAAAATGATAGCTTCTGTGGAAACGAAGTCACTAGTTCCAGTGCACAGTTCTAGAAAACTTTAGTGGCTAGAATTGGTTCCAATACAGTCTCAGCCAAAGATGATGAATGTATAAAGGGTGCAGGAAAAAAATTCCTCTGGATCCCTTGTCTTCTAGGGAGTTACCTGTTGGTGGCTCCAGCGTACTGGGGGAAAGGTGCAAGAGTGGTTGCTGCTTTTTTTTTAATTCAAAAGCCCCCACCTCTTGCAGATCCAGAGCTTCTTGATGGAGGTATTTTCAAGGGCTTCTAAAACTACTGTCTTTTCAAATGTCCTCTTCCTTTGTCTTTTACGGATTTGAACAATTTAGATCATATTTCACAGAGTTGTGTGCTCTTGGGAAAATCACTTAACTTGTCTGAGCCTCAAATTCTTCTCTAATAAAATAAGAAAGTTTCTCCCTGTTCCAATATGCTGCAATTTAAGTACACATGTTTAAGCTACTGAATCCAAACTAAACACATGATAACTTTCAGCCTACTACAGGCTATCGTTCTTGGACACAAACCAGCTGAGTCAAAGTAGTTCAATAAAATGAATTAGATTAGATCTTTCATCTTTTTTTTTAAGTCTTAGCAGTCCTCCTTAAACCGTTTTTATGTTCAGCCTCACAACTTTTACAAGCAATGACCAAGCTGTAAATAGTTAAGGATTTCAAAGCCCTCCTCAGACCTAAACAATTTGGCTTTTTAGACTTCTGAATAAAATGATAAGCTAAAAGGTCTGTAGGAGAGCATCAGAAGTCTTCAGCAGGCCTTTTCCCGTCTAGGCTCTTATTCGGTGACGGGGCTGATAAAATTTCCTCTGTGAATGCTTAATATCTCCAAGCCAGACCTAGTAGCTACTGGTTCCCAGTCAATTGCTATTCACACTCACACATCTGCACAGATAAAGCCACTTTAAACATCATGCTGTGGGGTCCTGACATGATGACAGAGCCACCAGCTGTCGGGGCACTGCACTGAATTGGGGACACAAACCCCATTTTCCTATGTAAATTGGCCTGGACGCTGCTTCGGCCCCCAACAAAAGGGATAGTCCTGTTAAATGGGGCCATCTGGCCGTCCTCCGGCCCCAGTGACACCTCCGGGATGGGGCGAGCGGGAGTGATCTTCGGGGGGCCAGGAAGGTAGCTCGGTAGAGCGCAGCTGTCACCCCGGCCCCAGGGGTCCTGCCCACAGAGGTTGGGGGCGAGCAGATTCGCGGTGGTCTTAAGCCTGGGGGCCCGGGACGCCTGAGGGTCTCACAGCGCACTCCCCGGGTGGGGAAGGGCGCGCTTTGTTCCTGGGCCCCAATGGGGCGAGGCGCCCGAGCCTTGGGCAGAGTCTCTGCTCCGTCCCCAGGGCCCCAGGGCAGCTCCCGCCTGGCCGCGAACAGCCGCGGGCGCCTCCATAGCAACAGCGTGGGAGCTCCGCAAACCGGGAAGAGGAGCGGGGGAGGAGGGGAGGAGGGGAACAGGGGAGGAGGGGCGAGGAGGAGAGGAGCAGGGAGAAGGGGAGCAGGGAGAAGGGGCGCAGGGGAGGAGCTGGGGCAGGAAGAAAGACCGGGGGCGGCGGCGTGGATGGGGGCAGGGAGAAGGAGCGCGGGAGGGGGAGCGGGAGGAACAGAGGCGGGGAGAGCCGGCGGGAGAGGGGAAGGAGTGGGGGAGCCAGAGCTGGGAGGAGCGCGGGATGGGGAGCCGGGTAGGAGCCGGGATGAGGGCGCGGCCCCGGGCAAACCCGTCCAGCCCTCCAGGGCTGGGTGCCCGGGCCAGATTCTCCAGCCGAATTCCTGCCCCAGCTGCCTGGGGGTGGGAGGCGCGGGAGCCGGAGCGGGCGGGGACCGCGCAGGCCCGTGGGACACCGGGCGCTGGGAGGAGGCGCGGGGCTGCGGGCGGCCGGGACGGAGCGAGGTCCTGCTGCAGCTGCCACCCACCCCAGCCCGGGAAGAGCAGCGCCCCGGGAGCGGGCCTAGGGCTCTCTCCCTTGGCGAGAGGACCCCTCTCGCCTTCCCATCCTCACCCAGAGCAGCCCTCAGTCCCTCGAGGACTTGCAGACCCTCGTCCCGACGGGCTGCGAGCCAGGCCCCCGGAGGGGAGGCGCCGGCCGCCGAGGGAATTCCGAGCTAAGTCTCGCTTTCGCCTGGAGTGTTTTCACCAGAGAATATTTTCCGTTACACAACTATTAGAAAGGTGATGTGGGTTTTCGTTTTCAGTCCACCCCTCACCCCAAATCAGGGACCTCGTGGAGAAAACATATTACTAATGCTAAGCTTGGAATTTTAAACAATGTTTTCTGATAACCAGCTGAAAATGTTTGGGAGAAGCCGAGTCACAAACAGATCATCATTCTTAAGTACTGTTTGCTAAGCGCCAGCTTGCACAAGATATTTCACAAAGCTGGCGAACCGGACGCGATCCTTGCTCTGGAAGAGTTTGCCACAAAAATGGACAATTACATTCAGAAAGGCATTTTTGAATAGCTCCTATGACGTGGTGTTAAAGGTGTGGAAAAAAAGCTTATTTCAGACATGAGTATTTCCAGAGAAAATCTATAGATAAGTGCTGTATATTTTATTTTAAAAACCATTATAAAAAGCTAAGAGAAGAAAAATAAACTTTTGGAAGTTCTCAGCTAACATGGCTTATGGGAAAATGAAAATAAACCTAATTGAAAAAACAGCGCTCACCATAAATAGGTTTAGCTTTCAGGCAGGGAACATGGTTTAAAAAAAAACAAAACACCAGCAGAAAATTCACCAATCAAATGTAAGGTTGTCCATGTTTCCTAAAGCAAAGGTCAAAGAATCCTCGGAAGCCCAAAAAACACTTTCTGTGGATAGAGTCAGAGCTTTTGTTTTGCTGTTTGTTCTGAAAATCCAAATCGGTAACCCCTGTTTTCAGGTATTATCCAAAGGAACATTTTTTGGTTTCTTCTACCCACATACTCCCAAATTAGGCATCTACCTTAAAGTAACAGGAAAACTCGTGGGTTTGTAATTGTGTGATATCCCATCTGGTTTCCACTCTGTCGCTGACCAAAAAGAAAAGATGAAAAATGTAAGCAAATTCTGTAAACTGTAAGTTTATCTATAAAACTCGAAATGTTCACTTATTTTGACATAACATACATGACTTCTAGAATTAGATTCCCAGCTAGTTGATATGTAGCATTTTGTGACAGTTCACTGAATTCCAGGCACTATTCTAAGCAATTTATAGACATTTGCATTTTACTGAATTATCTTAAACTTAGAAGACAGGTACTATTATTATGCCATTTGATAGATGAGGAAACTGAAGTTTTGAAAGGGCATAAAACCTGCCCAGATTTGCCCAATAGTAGTCAACAGGGTTGGGTTGAAGACCCCAAACCTACCATCTCTGAGCAATTAGTTTGTTCCCTGACTACACATTCCACAAGAGCAGAACCTCCCTCAAATCTCATCTAGAATAATATGGACTCTAAGTGTGGGGAAAAAAAAAAAAACCACGAATTAATTGAATTTCTCACTTTTGTCCAATTTTTCTGGCAGTAGACAGACATGTAAATTCAAGAATCAGTATTTTTAAGTGTTCCTCAGTAGTTATTATCCAAGCCTTTTTCATTCAAGGAGTCGAAAACTGTGCAATAGCAATATTATAAAAAGGCTTTGAAAGATAATCATTATATTGACTTTGATATAGCAAATTGGCAGAGATAAGAGTACATTTGTTTTAAGAAACTAAGCAAGTAGACCAGCCTGGCCAACATGGTGAAACTCCATCTCTACTAAAAATACAAAAATTAACCAGGCAAGGTGGTGAGCGCCTGTAGTCCCAGCTACTTGTGAGGCTGAGGCATAAGAGTCGCTTGAACCCAGGAGGCGGAGGTTGCAATGAGCCAAGATGACGCCACTGCATTCCAGCCTGGGCGACAGAGTGAGATTTTGTCTAAAAAAAAAAAGCAGCAGCAAGTAAAAAAGTCTTTAAAGACATGGGATACTGCCTTCCGCCTACGTTAATACTATTACTGATTCTTTGCACAAATTCTTAATGTAGCTTCACGTGATTATTTAGAACTGTAACAATATTTAAAAGACATACTCTGAATTCACTCACAAACCATCTTTTTAGAATTTGGTTATATCCTGTTGGAAAACGTTGACTTGTTTCTTTATTTTCTATCAAAATCTGACCACAACCTTAAATTCTTAGGCAACTACAAATTAGGAGGAATAGACTAAGCATCATTTATCCACCTTTAAAATCTTTTGCCTTTGCATCTTTTCTTCTGTCTCAGTCAGTCCTGTGGCCCTTTCCTGGACTGGGCGAAGGGAACAACACAGCAGTGGGTGATTGAGGAAAGGGAGCATGAAAGAAACAAAATGGGAACATTTGGGACGGAGGTGGCCAAAAGATTGGCTTTTCCCTGGGCGGAGTCACCAAGACCAGGGGCTAATGGTAGGCTGGGCTCAGGATGAGGGCGAGATAGGGAGATGAGGTGAGAATCAGTATTGGTACTGCCAGTGTTTTTAGGCGGAGCACTAAAAGGAAGAGGTTTTTTTCAGGCGTGGCTCAGGAGCAAGCTTGAATTTCAGTTGACTTGACTGGGGGCGGGGTAAGACTCCTCCAAGGTAAGCAGGTTCAAGAGGCCAGGCCCCCAGGAAGTTTTAGAGAGCAGGGACTTACTCTGCTTTCTTGCTGCTGCTGTCAATCTGAAGGGGAAAGGGGGTGTTTGCCTGCAGCCAGAGCCATTCTCCCTGATGGCCCTCTGTGCCTGTCCAGAGGGAGGGAGCCAGGGAAGAAGGGGACAGACAGATGCCTTCTGGCCCACCCCTCCTTCTGCTAGAACTGATTGCAGTTTTAAATCTTTTTGTTTCTTCTAATTTTCTAAAAAGGTTTTCCCCTTAGGAAAATGCTCCCTCATGAACGTTAGTCCAAAAAGTGCTCTTTTTCCCCTTTTTCAGAATTTAGAGGGAAAAATACCCTGTGACTATTTTTAACACATGTGAGAGAGAAGAGATTCTTTTTTTCTTTGCTTTAAATATTCTGATATTCCCATCACTGGTAACTGACATTTCCCAAAACTAAAAGTGAAATTTCCCAGTAGGATCTCCAGTCTGAATAAGATTTATTAGAAAATAGGAATGAAGAGATTGGGAGGGGGAGAGAGAGACTAAACATTTTTCAGGGGATTTCAGTTTTTATTTCAGCAAAAGTTCCTTTTAATTGAATTCATAAGCAACATTTCGCACTGATATTATTGTATGCCTTATTTTTTTCTTTTTATACCTACAGACTGATTTTTGGATCTGAGATTTGAAGGAATACAACTGAATGATTTTCCTCCCTTACTGAGGAGGTCAAACAAAAAGAAGACAATTTAATCAATATAGAGTTTAGGTCAATCAACTCAAAGTGACTAGATGAAAGCCTAGAATTTAAACATTAAACATCTACTGAGCGGAATACCTAATTAGTATTGATCACCAAATAATTCTAAGCACATGTGCTGTTTACATAGAAAGGAAGCAATATATTTTCTTAGAAAAAGCAACAACATTATATCTGGACCTGATTAGCATGAGGTAAAGAAAAAAGGCCTTATAAAACGAGACTCGTGACACCACCACATTAGAAAATAACTTCGCTGGACAGGACACATTATTTAGCGGAAACTGTAATCGTGTCCAGGGATGGAAGACAGGACTTGGGGTGAGGGCTATGCCAGGAGAGAAGTCTGAACAGGGACAGGAGCCACAGGCTGAAGCACACGACTGGATTTTTCTGACCTGGTAGAACAGCTGGCAACTTTTTGAGCAAGATGTGGCACATGGTTACTTTGTGTGAGATGTGGGTGAGGAAGTTACAAACATGACCTGCAGTCCTCATATTGAGCCTCCAACACCCATCTATACACTGTATTATACTGCGCTGATTTTACAGGGAGGAGACTGAGGATTAGGGAGGCCCAGTAACTAACCTAAGGACACCCAGATTATCAATGGCAAAGGTGGAATTCCATCTGGGTTCTCCCTCTTCATCTCCCCATAGTAATGATTAGTTAGTGGGGGGTGAAGAGGAGCCTTCCCAAACACCCAAGGAAAACTACACTTGGACAAGCACATTTCAGCCACTCAGCTAGAGCTTCCTTCATCTACTTTGTGTTACTGGTGTCATTAGAAGAAGGCTCACAGCTGGGGCTTCCGAGCTCAAAGAAAGTTGCTGACTTTCTTTGTAGACTGAAGTTTTAGATAATACCATCTCCTTTTCCCTTAGTCTGGTGGAAGGCAGAGGCTATTTCTGAGGCATCCATACATGCTTAGATCTATCCAGAGGACTGACCACACGCAGCTCTTGGTTTTGAACCAAAAATTTTGGCTACTTCACTTTGAGAGAGTGACCGTTGGTTAGAAGATGAGTAGAAGGAGAAGAAAAATCCTTAGCCAATTGATTAGTTGAAACTTGAAATAAACATAGAGGACAACATTAATACTGTTACTATTAACATGTAATTGAAGAATTGTCTTTTTGTAGAATTTACTAATTTGGAAATCACTGGCCTATTTGTTTATGGCCTGAGCGGGTGAGAGAGACAGGAACTGACAGGAACTGGGGAGGGAAGGCTTCCCTGAGGAAGCGACTTTTCGTTTTTTTTTTTTTTTTTTTTTTTTGAGACGGAGTCAAGCTCTGTCCCCCAGGCTGGAGGGCAGTGGCTGGATCTCAGCTCACTGCAAGCTCCGCCTCCCAGGTTTCACGCCATTCTCCTGCCTCAGCCTCCCGAGTAGCTGGGACTACAGGCGCCCACCACCACGCCCGGCTAGTTTTTTGTATTTTTTAGTAGAGACGGGGTTTCACCGGGTTAGCCAGGATGGTCTCGATCTCCTGACCTCGTGATCCGCCCGTCTCGGCCTCCCAAAGTGCTGGGATTACAGGCTTGAGCCACCGCGCCCTGCCCTGCGACTTTTCAACTGCATGTTCATTTGTTAGGGCCAAGCTTGAGGAGCACTGCGGAGAGAGGTTTCTCGGAGGGGCGGAGCAGCTGGCGCAGGACCCTGTGAAGCCCACACATTTGATTTTGCTGGAATTTACCCATTTTTCTCTTTTCTAAGAACCGTACTTCCTAAAAAACTGATCTTGCCCATTAGACTACACTAGACAAGCATATTTCTGCCCCTTTTTATGTGATGGCTTAACAATGTTTACCGGGGGAGTTTATTGTTGGGGTTCAGGGACATAGGCATACTTCATCATGCCCAAGGGCAAGTGCATCCTGGCCTCAGAAGGAACTGGGTGAAATCCCCAAAGCTAGCAGGAAAGAGGCAGAACACCTTCCCCATTTCTGCTTTTTGTCTGTTTTTTCCTCTTCATGAAGCTTCTTTTCACCTCTGCAGACCAGCTTTGTGTTGCTCTGAACACGTAATCAATTGTGATCACAGAAAAGCTTAGTTTCTATCACCTCAGTTCTGGGTACACCACTAACTGGCCATCTTGACTCTTATTGCCAAATATGGGGGCAAAAAAAAAAAATTGACTGATTCCACCTCAGTCAAGTATTCACCTCTGAACCAATCATCTGTAGTCAAGAATGTTGATTTTAAATAGCTGATTTTGAGTTAGGGAGAAGCGGTTTTTCCTTGCACCAGGTTAAGTAGGCAGTGTCCAAAGACTCCCTGTGACTTTCCACATCATGTTTTAGCTCTCCATACCTTGACTTCCAGATTATCGAAAATATACTTATATCCATGTTCCATGTTCACTGCTACTTACTACCATGACTTTAAAAATAATAATACACCAGGCGTGGTGGCTCACGTCTGTAATCCCAGCACTTTGGGAAGCTGAGGTGGGCAGATCACTTGAGGTCAGGAGTTCGAGATCAGCCTGGCCAACATGGTGAAACCCTGCCTCTACTGAAAATACAAAAATTAGCCAGGTGTGGTGGCGTACGCCTGTAATCCCAGCTACTCGGGAAGCTGAGGTGGGAAAATTGCTTGAACCCGGGAGGCGGAGGTTGCAGTGAGCCAGGATCACAACACTGTGCTCCAGCCTGGGTGACAGAGCAAGACTCCGTCTCAAAAATAAATATATAATAAAAATAAAAATAAAATAAATACAAATAGAAGGGAAACATTAGTCTATTAGTGTCCTTTTAGGATTCAATTAAATATCTGTTTCCCCCACCCTCATTTATCTTAGAGATCATCTAATTCACTCTATTACAAACCAGAGCTGTTAAGTGACTTACCTGGGGTCATACATTTGTGGAAGAACCCTCTGTACAGGGTTTTTTTTTTTTTTTTCAGTTATAAAGTGCTGCCTCCTACCGAGGTTTGTGTCTGGACCCCCAGGACAAAATAAGAAAGGACACAGCAGGAATCTCACCTAACCTATGTCTCAGCTCAGAGGGGAAAAACTTCACAGATGGGATCAGTCTGGCATAAGCATACCTTGGAACAGATGTTTCAAGGGGGCAGGACTTGGATAACCAGGTCTCAGAAGAAAGACTTAGTCTAAGTCTCTGTGCATTCTGGAGAGGCCTTGCTCACCAGAAAGCCCAATGTTGGTGTTCAGCTGCTGCCCACCTTAGGGCACAATGAACCTTATTCTGCTGGAAGAGTTGTTCCATCAAAGAAATGGGATCTTTCTTAGAAGTCTCATGCAAATATTCATTCATTCAGACAAAAGCAGATGAGTAGATACTGAGTGACTTTGAACCACTATTCAACTGACTCTGGGCCTCCATTATCAAATAAAATGGTTGGATAAGAACTAGACAACTTCCATGACAGCTCATGGCTCTAAAATCCCATGATTCCGGAATAAGTAAATGGAAATAACAGAAGAAATTCATCAGACAATAAACACAAAACAGACATTAAGTCCTCAGGCTACATGCAATTTTTAAAATTCAGGCATCTTTTTTTAAAAACCCAAATAATTAAAAGCTTAACAATTTTAAGAAAATGATCTTATAACCACTGCATGAAACACTATCAACAATAAATTGTTTTTTAAATTATGAAAATAAAACTCGCTGGGCCTAGTGGCTCACACCTGTAATCCCAGCACTTTGGGAGGCTAAGGTGGGCAGATCATGAGGTCAAGAGTTCAAGACCAGCCTGGCCAGCATGGTGAAACCCCATCTCTACTAAAAAATACAAAAATTAGCCGAGAGTGGTGGTGCGCAGCTGTAGTCCCAGATACTCAGGAGGCTGAGGCAGGAAAATTGCTTGAACCCGGGATGTGGAGGTTACAGTGAGCTAAGATCGTGCCACTGCATTCCAGCCTGGGTGACACAAGCGAGACTCTGTGTCAAAAAAAAAAAAAAAAAAAAAAAACTCTACATATTAAATTTTAGGACACAGCAAGTGATTCCCTTCTGCCTCCTATGACACTCTTAAACATAGATTACCTCATGGTAACAATACCTGTTCTGGAGTAGAAAAATACCCATCCTATATAGGAAGACATTGAAATACCATGCTCATGAGACCATAACCTAAAGTTTCAAGCAGTAGACAAAACTGGAATTTTTTGAAATCAAGGGAAGCTTTATGTTATCCAATAATACTTTCATTTGATTTTTTAAAGGCCAATGATAAAAAATTAAAAATAAAAAAAAAAAAACACAGAAGTGCAAAAAAGGCTAATGATGAAACTGTACATTTAGTAGCACTTTGGGAGGCCTAGGCAGGCAGATCATTTGAGGTCAGGGGTTCGAGACCAGCCTGGCCAACATGATGAAACCCCGTCTCTACTAAAAATACAAAAATTAGCCAGGCATGGTGGCACATGCCTGTAGTCCCAGCTACTTGGGAGGCTGAGGCAGGAGAATAGCTTGAACTGGGGAGGTGGAGGTTGCAGTGAGCCAAGATGCCGCCACTGCACTCCAGTCTGGGTCGCAAGAATGAAATTCTGTCTCAAAAACAAACATACAAAACAAAGATGATATGGAATTCTTTAATTATGCAGTTTAAGCTTAAATATTTGAAAATATGAGTAAACTTATTTCCTTCAAAAATGCCAAAATTGCTATCAAATAGACTCATCTATTTTTAGGAACTTTGAAAGTATAAAAGTTGAAAATTTTTCTTCATGATTGCCAATTTGAAAAACATCCTATTTAAGAATGCGTCCGTGTGTGTGTGTGTTTGTGTGTGTGTGTCTACCTGTTCCTTGGTGTGTGACTGTGCCTGTATAACTGTGCTGATGGGGCTAAGTGTGACCACCGCATGGAATAATGAAGAAAGACCTGTGTTTCACTATGTAAGAAAAAATATCTAGTTTCTTCAAAAAAGAGAAAATCCCTATTTACTTACTTCCTCATGAAGGACTCCTTCAGAAGGAGCCATGAGGTATGAAAAGGGTGTTATTTCTAGGCAGTGTTTCCAAAAGTGTAGTAGGGTAGATAATTTTATGTGGCATATGAATAAACATTTTATTTGAATAATTATGCTTTTATTTTTATCCTTCCTCCCCACTCTCTCCTTCAGCACTGATAGCCTTGGTACCACCGTCTGCCTGGGATCACTGGTTTTATTCACAGCATCTATTTGGGTACTCATGTCTGTCACCACCCGCCAGGCCCTAAAGGTCACACCTCGCCTCCTACTCCCCACATAATTCTCTGCATCTTTCCTGACCCTATATCCCTGTGTTCTCTAACTAGAGGAACCCTTACTTGTGTCCTCTGCAACTCACAATAAATCATCGGCCAAAACTCAGTTTAGAGAACTAAGTCTAACTGTCTTTCCAATAAAGCAAAGCCATTCCCTGTTAACCAAGAGTTATAGGTGACAGTGAATGGCTTGCTTTTCTATTTCAATTATTTATTGCTATGTAACAAATTGCCCAGACTTAGTGGCTTAAAACAGCAGCCACTTTGTTTGCTTTCTAGCTTCTGTAGACTGATAGCTCAGCTGGCAGTTCTCGGTGTCTTTCAAAAGAGGCCTGGAACTAGAGGCTCCAGGAAGCCCCACCAGGAGGCCAGCCTCCTCCCTCTCCAATGCAAGACACGTGGTCTCTCTGTGTGGTAGTTTGGGGGTCCCAGAAGAGATGGAAAATGGAAACTTCCAGGCCTTCTCAGGACGTAAGCCAAGAGTGGCCACAGCGTCACTTCTGCCACCTTCTATTCATTAAGCAGTCTCAAAGCCAGGCCATATTCAAGGAGAGAAGAAATAAATTCCACCTCTGAGGGGTTGGGGGTGGTGATAAAGAATTTGCAGTCTTTTTAAACCCATTCCAGTTTCTCAAACAGGAGAGTTCCTTTTAGTTTTCTATGCAGAACACTTTGAGAGTTTCTAAATCTATTTACTATTCTTTGGGATAGACTTAAGTTCCCTGGGTAGAAAAAGTGTGATGTTTCCCCAGAGCAGTACAACATTGAGGTCAGGAGCTGGTTCAGACACACTGTAAGTGATTATAAAATTATGTACACATGAGTACATATAAATACTACTTGCCTTTCAAACAACACGCTGAAATCCAAGTTTTACAACCGTAAACCTCACTTTGAAGGCGCTCTCACATTCTCTACTTTCTTAGAAATTAAAATTTATTTTCCAGTCCAGGCTGTGGCAGTCACCGAGGAAGGAGGCAAGCTCCGCTTGGCAGTGCCAGGGACACAGCCTTGGGGAACACCCCCCACAGACTGTGAGTTCCTTTAGCAGTGATTGTGTCTTATTCTTCTTCACGTCTACGCATGCCCTTGCCTGACATGTAACAGACACTCAGCACTGGGTCAAGGAGTAGGCCGAGCACACTCAACTGGAAGAAAAGCAAACACGAAGTCATCATGGCCCCAATATCTACTCATGGAAACCAAGAGAAAGGTCCCCATTTGCCACTACCAGGCAAGCAGGGCCTGTTGTTTTATTCAAAAAACTGCACATTCACAGAGGAGAGATTTCAAACATTATAAGAGGATGTCAAGAAGAAAGTTTCTGGAAGAGAGCTCTGCCTTTTTCTCCTATAAGCATGTTCGTCACCCAGGGACTGTTCTGCCAACGTTATTTAGCAGCTAATCCAAGATTTGGATCATTGCCTAAAGTTACACTTGTTGGTATCTTGGGATTTGGCCTTGGAAAGGTATCATACATAAGAGTATGCCAGAGTAAATTCCATTTCTTTGAAGATCAGCTCCATGGGGCTGGTTTTGGTCCACAGCAGAACAGGCATTGATTGCTTACCTGTGAAGAATGCAAAATAAAGCATAGATTCAGTGAGAAAGGAAGTTCACAGCCTTTGGCTTCCTAAACTCTGTGTCTGTGATTTTTGAAGATTTTTTATCCTCTGAATTGTATGCATTTGAAATTTCAAGTGTAGTTTTAAATACTTTATTTTAAATATTTTGTTTTAAATATTTATTTTAAATATTTTGTTCCACTGGATGTACTTTACTTCTAGTATTTATTTACAAGAAGTATTGTTCCATTTCTAGTGGAATAAAAATTATTTTCTAATCAGTAAAAGCATTTCTGTCCACACCTTTAAAAGTTAAAATTATAAATTATAAATGTATTCACCCCAAATAAATGTAAGCAAATAAAAGACATTGTGTAAATTAACCTAGCATAGGAACTCTTCCTGCTTTCATTTAATCTCACCTCCCTCTGTAAAATTTCCCAGCGTATTACACTTTCAGGATATGTGTTTCCATTTCTGTTCATTTCACTATCTACTGCTTGCGACTTCTTTTTAATTAAACTTACAAACTTACTTCAGGTAATTAAAGTCAATCTGTAGGAGGGAAGCCATGGTGTGGACAATCCAAAAATCACCCGTGGCCGGGTGCAGTGGCTCACGCCTGTAATCCCAGCACTTTGGAAGACTGAGGCAGGTGGATCACGAGGTCAAGAGTTCAAGACCAGCCTGGTCAATATGGTGAAACCCCATCTCTACTAAAAAATACAAAACATTAGCCGGGCGTAGTGGCACTCATCTGTAGTCCCAGCTACTCAGGAGGCTGAGGCAGGAGAATCACTTGAACCTTGGAGGCAGAGGTTGCAGTGAGCCGAGATTGTGCCACTGCACTCCAGCCTGGGCAACAGAGTGAGACTCTGTCTCAAAAAAAAAAAAAAAAAAAAAAATCACTTGTTCAATTTGGTAAATATATTGGCAATTACATTTGAGTGGCTGTATGATGTTTTTCAAACCAAATCTTTTTGCTCTGTGGGGAAAATTGCCAATTTTGCTCAGTTGCTCCTGAGCAGTCACTCCCAGCAATTTCACCTATACTAGAAGTAGATGCTAAAATATTTGCCTTCCCTCTGGCAAATTTTGTGACTTCTCTAGGACTGAGGTCGACAAATGTTTGGGTTCAAAGGACTTTTCTCTTTGCAAAGTAAACGGAACAGAGATGTGAAGAGCGTAAGTAATTAAGTAGGTATATATTGTCAATTATGTGGAAGGTACCCTACAGATTGTCAAGTAAATGATGATACCTCCATCATCATTCATTGGTGATATTTGTTAATGCATGTGCAATGTGTAGCACTGAGGTGAGCAAACTGAAAAACAGCCTCATGGTTATTTAGGTGATGTGAGAGTTCCATCAGCCCAGACACTCATCTACAACAAAACAGCAGTTCTTTAAATCAGAGCTTTATAAAGATACCACAAGGAGTAACCCATGTGATAACGATTGGCCCTACACTGCAGAATAAGAACTGCCTGCATTTTACAATGTCAGATTTATATATGACTCCAAATATATTAATTTCCAGTCCCTCTTTACTCTCCTAAGAATCTTAGCCAAGTGTGTAAGGGGATAATTCCCATTCTTGATTGGAGTCTTCTTCCCAAATTATTCAAGTTCTGCTGGCCCTTACAGGGGAACCTGTTCCTGGGGAGCCCCTGGGAGGTAGCTTTTTTAGTTCAGTTTGGAACAGATGACTTTGGGAAGGAAACTCTCCCAGACTTTGATACTCCTGGGAAAGACATGCAAATTCTTGCCCCTCATTTCTTTTTCCAGGGGAATTGCTTCCCGTTTGCACCAGGCTCTGCGCGATCAGCCTTCTGCCCCACCAGTTCTCAAACTGCCCAGCTGCTTCCATGGGAGGGAAATTTTGTTTTCTCCTTTAGCAGAATAGGGGGACCGGCTGACATGGGAGTTACCCAGGGCAGAAACATGGGTGCCCTGGCATTTGTGTGACGTCCCGGACCCCGCCACACCGCGAGGCCTGGAGGTGGCGGTGGAATCGGTGTTCCGCGCCCGCCCCCGAGCGCCTAGGGTCTAGGAGGGCAGAGGCTGTCACTGTTTAACTTGGGGCCATCCTCGCATAGCACCTCTCCTTCGACGCTAGCCTCTGCAGGTAACCGTAACATACGATAGGAGGAAAGACAAGAACACCCACGCAGGTCAAGGTCAACTAAAGGCCTTTGAAAACAAAATCTGTAAACTGCCGGTAAAGAAGTAGCCTGGAAGCTTCCAAGTAGCCTGGGGGCGGGGGAGATCTTAAAATGCTGAGCAAATACCAAGCGAGGTTTGAGGTGACAAAGGAAAGAAAAAATACCAATTTCCCTAAATTAGCTAATTAGTAAAATCCATTTGAGAAAAGGACTTGAGATTTAAACTAAAATGAACATTTAAGTTCCCTAAAAAGTATAGTGAGAATGAAAATGGACTAGAGCTATTAAGCCTCAAAACTAGCCGGAATGCCCTGACAAAGAGAGGGGGTGCCTTATGCGTTGAAAGCTGTTCTAAATATGGCTAAAGTTTTGCAAGAAAACATACTTTCTACTATAAATTGTGGTTGGTATAATAGAATGCCCCAAATAATAATAATAATAATAAACAGTACTATTACCTATTAGGAAACTTCTGTCTGCCATGGTAGCTCATGCCTGTAATCTCAGCCTAGCACTTTGGGAGGTGGAGGTGGGAGGATAGTTTGAGCCCAGGAGTTGGATGCCAGCCTAGGCAACATAGGGAGACCCATCTCTATTTTATTTTTTTAAAAAAGGAAACTTCTGTATGTAATCATTTCTTACATGTAAGGTGAGATAATGCCATCTGGATTTAAAAAAAAAAAAACCAATATTATGCTTGTAAAAATAACACTAAATCACTAGCAGGTGGGGACATAGAAAATCAGCGTGTCAGTTAGGGTAATTAAATGCACTTTGGAGGGCCGCAGTAGAACACCTCTGTGCTTGTCTTACACCGTCATTTTCTGTGGGTTTCTTGAAGCTTAGCAGTTCACTGGGGTAGGCCGCCTGGGTTGGCCAGTGCAGAGGACTGCAGTGCAGATGATTGTGCTTGCAATCTCCCTGTCTAGATGTATGATGCTGCAATCTCCTCATCGAAGTAACTGTACATTTTTTTCTCTTATCGTTGGCTTTTGCCTGTGTGTGTTTTTTTGTTGTTGTTGTTCTGCAGATAAATACAAACTAATAAAGAGACACTAATTCTACTTTTCCATTTTTTTTTTTTTTTTTTTTTAGATGGAGTCAAGCTCTGTTGCCAAGGCTGGAGTACAGTGGCGTGATCTCAGCTCACTGCAACTTCTACTTCCCGGGTTCAAGTGATTCTCCTGCCTCAGCCTCCCAAGTAGGTGGGACTACAGGTACATGCCACCATGCCCAGCTAATTTGTGTATGTTTAGTGGAGATGGGGTTTCACTGTGTTGGCCAAGCTGGTCTTGAACTCTTGACCTCAGGTGATTCGCCGCCTCAGACTCACAAAGTGCTAGAATTACAGGCATGAGCCACCATGCCTGGCCTTACTTTTTCACTTTTAATTTTTGTACTAAGTTCTTCTGTTCGTTTTAGTAATATAATGCAAAAGTGATAATATTGTCATTTTAACAAAGTCAAATTTAAGCAATTAATCCAACATTCTACATTATATTTGGTTAAATAAAAATGTGATTGACTTTAAAATTCAGAAGCTAAAAAAATTAAGAAAAGATCTACTTGTTTTAAACAGGAAAAGAAAAAACTATATCTTCAGTATGTGTGTATATTTAAAAAGAAAAAACTGTATCTCCAATATGTGTGTATATGTGTATGTGATTGTGTGTGTATACAGTGTGTGTGATAAAGTATATGCAAACAAGTCTTATTTGACTGTAACACCTCATACTGATATTCTCTCCAGTCATATATCATGACCAAGCAAGATGCATTGCCCTAAAAACATAAAAGACACAAATGCAAAATTGTTCATACTTCCAAATTTGCATCCATAAACCTTCCAAAGTTGCATCATTTTTGCATAATGAGATGTCTTTGTAATAAGCACACTAAAAGAAATTGTCTTTGGATTTGCAGTTCAAATACAACAGTTAGCCTCCTAGAGTCTAAACAAACAAAGTTTCAGTAAAAGTTAGAGCCCTGAATAATTTAGAGAAGCATGAAAACAATTTAGCTTCCCTACAGATTGTTCTGTGAACCTCAATGAGAACCTGTATGAAAGTCGGGTTTTTTTTTTTTTTTTTTTTTTTTTTTAAGGTCGGAGGAGGGAGTAGAATTCCTTGATAAAAATATTTTGGGGGCTCGGTGCGGTGGCTCACTCCTGTAATCTCAGCACTTTGGGAGGCTGAGGCGGGCGGATCACGAGGTCAGGAGATCGTGATCGTGGCTAACACGGTGAAACCCCGTCTCTACTAAAAATTGGCCGGGCGTGGTGGCGGGCGTCTATGGTCCCAGCTACTCGGGAGGCTGAGGCAGAAGAATGGCGTGAACCCGGGAGGCGGAGCCTGCAGTGAGCCGAGATCGCGCCACTGCACTCCAGCCTGAGCGACAGAGCGAGACTCTGTCTAAAAAAAAAAAAAAAAAAAAAAAAAAATTGTGAACATTTTATATCCTCCCTGTTGGAGACTCACAACATATGTTAACATATTAAAGACACTTAAATTTATGCTTAATTGATTTTCAACAAAGGTGCCATGGTAATTCAATAGAGAAAGGATAGTCTTTTCAACAAATGGTGCCAGGACAATTCAATAGCCACATGCAAAAAGATATATGTAAACCTTTGCCTCCCACGTCAAACTCAAAATTTAACTCCAAATGAATCATAGATCTAAATGTAAGAGCCAAAAAAATCTTTGCGACCTTTGTAGATATAACTAAAGCACAAGCACTAAAAAAATTGATAAACTGGACTTTGTCAAAACTAAAAACTTTTGTGCTTCAGAAGACATCATTAAGAAAGTGAAGAGAAAAACCACAGACGGAGAAAACACGTGCAAATCGTATCTGATTAAGGCCTTGTATCTAGAATATAGAAGGAACTCTTGCAGCTTAATAATAAGAAAATTACCCAATTTAAAATGGGCAAAAATTTGAATAAACATTTGGGCAAAGAAGCTATATGAGTGGTCAATAAACACATGAAAAGATGCTCATTATTGGTCAGCAAGGAATGCAAATAGAAACCACAATGAGATACTACTACATACCCACTAGAATGGTTAGAATCAACAGACAATGACAAATGGTGGTAAGGATGTGGAGAAACTGAGACTCTCATCCACTGTTAGTAGAAATGCAAATGGTGCAACCACTTTGGAAAACAGTGTGGAAATTTCTTCAGAAGTTTGACATAAGTTCACCAATTCCATTCCAAAGTATATACCTAAGAAAAATATAAAAACACTAAAACTTGTACTCAAATGTTATTCACAGTACCACAAAGTGAAAACAACCCAAATGTCCATAAACTGATAAATGGATAAGCTAAATGTGGTATACTTATATGGAATACTATTTGGCAATAAAAAGCAATGAAGTATTGATAACATGCTACAAAATGGATGACCCTCAAAAACATTATGCTAAGCAGGGTGCGGTGGTTCACGCCTGTAATCCCAGCACTTTGGGAGGCCAAGGCAGGCGGATACCGACCTGAGGTCAGGAGGTCGAGACCAGCCTGACCAACATGGAGAAAGCCGAGTCTACTAAAAATACAAAATTAGCCGGGTGTGGTGGCACATGTCTGTAATCCCAGCAGAGGCAGGAGAATCACTTGAACCTGGGAGGCGGAGGTTGCGATGAGCAGAGATTGCGCCATTGCACTCCAGCCTGGACAACAAGAGTGAAACTCCATCTCAAAAAACAAAACAAAACAAAACAAAATCATTATGCTAAGTGGCGGAGCAAAGTGGCTCACGCCTGTAATCCCAGCACTTTGGGAGGCCAAGGCGGGAGGATCGCTTGAACCCAGAAGTTCCAGCTTGAAGTGGGCTATGATTGCACCACTGCACTCACTCCAGCCTGGGTGACAGAGCAAGACCTATTATATGAGTCCATTTATGTAAAATTTCTAGAAAAGAGAAACCTGTAAAGACAGAAAGTAGATTAGTGGTTGCCTGGGGTCGGAGTGAGGAATAGCAAGTGATGGCAAATAGAAACACATTTTTTGAGATGGTGAAAATGTTTTAAACTTGGATTTTGGTGATAGTTGCATAAGTGTAAATACACTAAAAATCATTTAATTGTTCCTTTAAGGTCAGTGAATTTCATGGCACATAAATTATACCTCAATAAAGTTGTTATTTGTTTAGAAAGAAAGGGTGCTCTCTTTTCAAAACAGTTTGGGAAACATTTTATATTCCACTTCTTGGAAAGTCACAACATATATTAACATATTAAAGAACAAGCAATTCTATAATAAAGAAACCTATTCAATTTAAAATCCAGCATAAACCAAATTTATGTGACCACAATAATTTGTTTAAATTATGCCAATTACACCCCTTCAAAATGAATGTTAAGGGAAAAATAATGAGGAGCTGCTGAAGGTAGTTTCTTTCACTCTCTGTCCCTTAACTTCTCTAAGCCCTTAAGTCCAAGAAAATGGCATACACTTCACTTTTTTTTTGCACATTTTTTTTTTTTGCAAAAATAAATGCAATTTATATAATTAATGAGTCCATACACATCAGTAAGCTGGAGAGGTCTTCCCATCCACCCGTCACTGCCATTGTATATACAGGATTTCTGCTGGGGTGTCAGGCTGAGAGGCTGAGATTAAAAAGTAATTGTCATTGAAGCTGAATGTAATTAATTACATAATTTGCAGTTGTTCAAGATTAATTCAAGTAAAATTACATCATAAAATTAGGGCATTAACAAGGATTACTGTCAAAAGAAAAGTAGGTATGAATCAAGCACCTGACTTATATATGACTCATACCCAAAGCACCCTGGGTTCATATTTGGAGCATATATAACAGTTGAATGACAAACATGTACTCACTAGATGTTATTAGGGAAATAATTGATGCAAACCCTACACTACAGAATTCTCATCATGGGAACCACAGTTGGAAAAATCTGGAAGTCCCTGATGTTTGTGTCTGTTGTTTTGTATGAGGTTGGGGTCATTGTTGCAGCAGAAAGTGTGAAAAAATTTTGATTAGAATTGTTTACATAAGAAAGAAGCAGAATTTTAAAAGATGCATTAACAAGTAAGATGTGTTCTGCAAACAACTCTCCTATACTTTTTTTGTCAGACAGGAATGATTGTGGGGATGAGAAATGGATAACTGATTTATTACACCCAAATGATTTTTTTTTTTTTTTTTTTTTTTTTAGCAGAGGATTTTCTGGTCACTGGAAAACCTACTAGACAAATTCTAAAAGAGCTGTAACCCTTCTGATGGTTTTAATGTAAATAATTTCTTATGGCTATATTAACAAAGAACTATTACAGTCACATAAAAGGACTATAAGATGGATTTGTTAATAAAATGATACTTTTTAATGATACTTTTGGGAAAAATATTGGCTTTAATCAAGGCACAGATTATGTTATTTGCCCCTTGTCTTTATTTCAAATATATACAAATAATGATACTGATAAGCCCAAAAGATACCAGACAGAATTTCAGGATATTGGTTTTCATATTTGGGAAATGAATATAAACTTTTGATGGAATTATTTGGATATATGCTGGGTAGAAGGCAAAATGAACATTATAAGACACCGTTTTAAATAAATTTGGCATCAACCTCTCAGTAGTTATTTGTAACTAGAATAATCTTTTAAATGAAAAATGTGTATAGAAGAAAGTCAGTGTCATCCAGGATTAAACTTGTTAAAGTAAGGTGAGAAAAGCAAGAACTTTTGGATACTCTCTAAAATCTGAATTTGTGTTTCAAGTACAGATGTAAATTGCAGCTTAATAACATGCTTATGGCAGAAGAGCAAGCCAAAAGGGCTGCAGGTATGCAACTCCAGACCACTCTGAAAACCCAAAATCTTTTAGAAAGTCAAGATAACTTATTCAATGCCTTCCTGCTAGCCACACCCCCTCCAGGTTAATCTATTTTTTATTCATAGTCTAACTTTTGTTCTATATCACGCTTTTTTGTAAAGTTTGTGGCTCAATTACTTCTATTTTGCAAATTCTACTTCCCCTTCTTACTGGCTTTTCTTCGCTAGTTTTAAGGTTTTCCCCTCAAAACCGGGGTTACCTCACCTCTGATAGCACCCCATCTTCATATATTCTTCACAACTCTTCATGTAAACTGGATCCTCATTTTCTCAAAAACAGCTTTGCAATTTACGATGTGCATTTGCTATCTTATAAATAAAAAAGTAAAATATTATTTGCTCCTACTTATACACAAATGTTTTTTATTAACTCCAGATTGGGTGATTAGTTGAGGATTTGAAGAGGTTAGATGGAGGATTCAGGCAAAGGCTCTTTTTAGGAAAAATAGGAATGGGAATAGAGCCTATTTGTGAGGGGGCTGTGTCCACCTGGAAGCCACTTCTGCTATCTGCATAGATACGATGAAGGAAAGACCCCCCATCAAGGTTTTCTCCATATTTATGTGTCATTTCCTTTCAACCTATAGCTCAAAATGATCTCCGTTCTCTCCTGCTGGATTCAAGCATCATTCAATACTTAGCAATTGTTTTAAATAATTTTGAATAATAATAATATAATCACCTTTATGGAACATAGAGAAAAATGAGAAAAGAAAAGAAAATCACATTTTATTCTGCTACCCTAAAGCAATCTTTGTTAGGGTTTTAATACATTTCTTTCCTTTTTCTGTCCTCTTAAAGATCTCTCCTGTTGCCAAATGTTCTTCGTAATCATAATTTATAAGCTATGCATAATCCGATATTTTTGAAATATTTAATTTTTTGACATTTTAAAATCACAATACTGTGATAAATATCTTTCTGCATATACTTTCTCAATCTTTGGGGTTTAATACTTGTCTTTAATTAATCTTAGCCCTCCAAGACGTCTATTTATTCCAACTTCATAAAGGAGAGTATCCCACTGTCAGAGAGCAGGTGGAAATGCTAGCATTTGTTCATTTGGCTGTCTAAAGTAATGCAGTCTTGTTAGTCTAAGCCAAAGACCATTGCGAACTTGACGGATGTCATTTTTATTATTATTATCATCATTATTATTATTATTTTTATTATTTTTGAGACTGAGTTTGCTCTTGTCACCCAGGTTGGAATGCAGTGGCACAGTCTCTGCTCACTGCAACCTCCACCTCCCAGGTTCAAGCAATTCTTCTGCCTCAGACTCCCAAGTAGCTGAGATTATAGGCATGCGCCACCACGCCCAGCTAATTTTTTTGTATTGTTAGTAGAGACAGGGTTTCACCATGTTGGCCAGGCTAGTCTCGAACTCCTGACCCCAAGTAATCCACCCGCCTCGCCTCCCAAAGTGCTGGGATTAAAGGCATGAGCCACCACACCTGGCTGATGGATGTCATTTTTAAAGAAAAATTGGTAGTTTGGCTTAAAAGGGAATAAGGGGGAAATTCACATCTAATAGCCGTTTTTTCTTAATAAAAAATACTTTACATTTAATCTTCGTTAAAGAACCAAGACAATTTATTCAAGGTTATATGCTGCAGTGTTTTAATAGATTGAAAGGGTTGATAACTCATAGTTGGTTTCTTCAATCTCATTTTTCATTGTTTCCTCCCAAATAATGTATTTCATTGTTAACATAAAAGTTCACTGTTGTACTCGCAAAAGAACCTGGCAGTTCATAAAGAATGGGGAAAAAAAAATGCAAATCTTTGCCAATCTCCAAGGTTAATTTAACTGTCACAAGTAATTTTTCAAGAAAGAAAGCAGCCTGTGTCCATGAACCAGCCAGTTAACTCATCTACACTTGCAGCATGCATTTTGCTCCTGTGTAATTTTTTCATCACAGTATAACTTACTGTGTCAAAAGCATTGATAAGGGTGGTAACCACATTCTGTTCACACTGATTATTTGGGCAAATCTTTGGGCAAATCTTGAAGTCATTCTTCAGCAGGTAATGGGTCCTTCATCACAAATTCACAAATCACCAGCATTAGATAATTACACTACCCATCCGTAATTCTTTTAAGCGGCACGTCCATGCAATCACCATACATGATTCTGAACACATCAGTAAGATACTAGGGCTGGGTGCGGTGGCTCACGCCTGTAATCCCAGCACTTTGGGAGGCCAAGGGTGGCAGATGGCTTTAGGTCAGGAGCTCGAGACCAGCTGGGCCAACATGGTAAAACCCCGTCTCTACTAAAAATACAAACATTAGCCAGGCGTGGTGTCACATGCCTGTGATTCCAGCTACTCGGGAGGCTGAGGCATGAGAATCGCATGAACCCAAGAGGCGGTGGTTGCAGTGAGCTGAGATCATGCCACTTCACTCCAGCCTGGGTGACAGAGTAAGACTTGGTCTATCTATCTATCTATCTATCTATCTATCTATCTATCTATCTATTCAGTAAATAGTTATAATTATACATATATATTCAGTCTATATATTCAGTAAATGGTTACAATTATACATATATATACATTATACATGTGTATATACATATATATATGTAGAGAGAGAGAAGAGTGTTTGCCACGATCATTTGGTAATCACTTAAAATAGTTTTTCTGCCTCCTCTAAAAATAAACTCTGTGCCTCACAAATACATTTTTAATGTTTCTGTTTGAAATTAGCAGCTTCTAATTAATTTTTCAGAGTCCATTTGGGGTCATCTTTCTTGTTCTAATCCTGCTTCCATCTGACCATGTTGCTTCTCACTGCACCAGGATTAAGAAACAGGAAATAGAATGGATGGTTCTGGGCCCCTAACCCTTCCCTCCATTTCCACTGGCGTGTGAACTCACGGTGACCTGTTCTGGTTATCTCTTGCTGCATAACAAGCTACCTAAACCTGGTGGCTTAAACAACCATCATTTATTTTGCACATGCATCCGCAGTTTGTGCAGGGCTCTTTAGGGACAGCCTGTTTCTTTCCATGCAGTGTCAGCTGGTGACTCAACTGCTAGGGGCTGCAACCATCTGAGTCCCTCACATATCTAGTAGTTGATGCTGGCGAATGGCTGGGACCTCAGCTGGGGCTGCTGGCTGGAACACCTGCATGTAGCCTTTCCATATGGGCGCTTGCCTTCCTTACATAGTTTTTTGGATCCCAAGAATGTGTCCCAAGAGGATAAGGCAGAATCTATGGCATTTTTATGACCTATCTTTGGAAGTCATATGGCATCACTTCCAACTATATACACTGTTGGTTGAGGCAGTCACAGAGACCTGCCCAAGTTCAAGCAGAGGGGATATAAGCCACAGTACTTGATGGGAGGAGTGTCACCTTCACAGTGTACAAGTAGCGTATGGAATGAAATATATTATGGTGGCCATTTTTGAAAAATAAAACCTACGGTCACTAAATAAATCAGTCAGATGTAAAATATTCATTAAAAAAGACTTGCTTTTGAAAGTATTTCTTTACCCAGGCATTTAGATACTACCACTGGTTTCTACATACCATTATATAAACCTTGCAGTATCTCAGGGATAGTACTCGTATGTGTTGAATACTATGCTAGGCACTAGGGTTCAAAGAGAAAAGGCATTAGCCTTGCCCATAAGAAGTGTAGAATCTATTGGAAGAGACCTTTTAGTAAATAGTTACAATTATACATGATAGGCCGGGTGCGGTGCCTCACGCCTATAATCCCAGTACTTTGGGATGCCGAGGCAGGTGGATCACTTGAGGTCTGGAGTTGGAGACCAGCCTGGCCAATGTGGTGAAACCCCATCTCTACTAAAAATATAAAAAATTAGGCCGGGCGCGGTGGCTCAAGCCTGTAATCCCAGCACTTTGGGAGGCTGAGACGGGCGGATCATGAGGTCAGGAGTTCAAGACCATCCTGGCTAACATGGTGAAATCCCGTCTCTACTAAAAAATACAAAAAGCTAGCCAGGCAAGGTGGCTGGCGCCTGTAGTCCCAGCTACTCGGGAGGCTGAGGCAGGAGAATGGCGTAAAGCGGAGAGGTGGAGCTTGCAGTGAGCTGAGATCCGGCCACTGCACTCCAGCCCGGGCGACAGGGCGAGACTCCGTCTCAAAAAAAAAAAGAAAAAAAATTAGCCAGGCGTGGTGGCACACCCCTGTAATTCCAGCTACTTGGGAGCTGAGACAGGAGAATCGCTTGAATACAGGAAGCAGACGTTGCAGTGAGCCGAGATCATGCCACTTAACTCCAGCCTGGGCGACAGAACAAGACTCAGCCTCAAAAAATTAAAAAAATAAAAAACTATACATGATAAATACAATAATGTAGATAAATATTGACATATATAAGAAAAGAATACTGCATCTCATCCTGAGTGAAACATCGATGCCTTCATAGAGGAGGACTCCTTTATGCTGGCTCTTTCAAATTCTGGTAATAAAAAAGGGGGGGAAATCATTTATATTGTAGAAACGGGGTACTTCCACAGCCATATTTCTAACGTAGTCACCAACTTCAAGGCAATTGGAAATAAACGACCTTGCACTTGGAATATTCTGGTTGCATCTTGAGTTCAAATTCTGATGTATCTCAGTAAGTCGTGCCTGACTTAGTGACACTTTAATGTCTCACAAAAGGGAATCACTCACTAAAAACGATAAATTAGTATGTAATAGGAAATATTATAAACATGATAACTCTAAATACCTGACAGATTTCCATGAGACAATTGGGTATTGGTTTCCAAACAATTATTTACCAATACGTATGTATTGAATGAATAGTTATTTGCCATTGTTCTCAAAATGCGTTGGCTCTTGAATACAAAGTTTTTCTTTCTTTCTTTCTTTTTTTTTTTTGAGATGGAGTCTCGCTCTGTCACCCAGGCTGCAGTGCAGTGGCGCCATCTCCACTCACTGCAAGCTCTGCTTCCCGGGTTCACGCCATTCTCCTGCCTCAGCCTCCCGAGTGGCTGGCACTACGGGGGCCCGCCACCACGCCTGGCTAATTTTTTGTATTTTTAGTAGAGACGGGGTTTCACGTGTTAGCCAGGATGCTCTCAATCTCCTGACCTCGTGATCTGCCCGCCTCGGCTCCCAAAGTGCTGGGATTACAGGCATGAGCCACCCAGCCCGGCCGCAAAGTGTTTCTTAATTACTCCTAAACCAAATTTAAGGCTAGGTGCGGTGGCTCATGCCTGTAATCCCAGCACTTTGGGAGGCCGAGGCGGGCAGATCACGAGGTCAGGAGATCGAGACCATCCTGGCTAACACGTGAAACCCTGTCTGTACTAAAAATGCAAAAATTAGCCAGGCGTGGTGGCGGGCGCCTGTAGTCCCAGTTACTCGGGAGGCTGAGGCAGGAGAATGATGTGAACCCAGGAGGGGAGCTTGCAGTGAGCCGAGATTGCGCCACTGCACTCCAGCCTGGGTGACAGAGCGAGACTCTGTCTTTAAAAAAAACAAACAAACAAAAAAAAAAAAAACAAAAACTTAAGCCATATCTATGTGAGACCAAAAGAATTGTTTTCAGATAAAAAGTCAACATCCAAATCCTTTTTCATCTTTTCTTTTTTGAGACGGAGGTTTGCACTTGTTGCCCAGGCTGCAGTGCAATGGCATGATCTCGGCTCACCTCAACCTCTGCCTCCCGGGTTGAAGTGATTCTCCTGCCTCAGCTTCCCAAGTAGCTGGGATTACAGGCATGCACCACCACGCCCAGGGAATTTTGTATTTTTAGTAGAGATGGGGTTTCTCCATGTTGGTCAGGCTGGTCGCAAACTCCCAACCTCAGGTGATCTGCCCACCTTGGCCTCCCAAAGTGCTGGGATTACAGGTGTGAGCCACCATGCCTGGCATCATCTATGTATTTTAAATATAGATGAGATCATTTTATAAATATTGTTCTGAATCTTTTTTACTTACAAATTGATGATGGGTATCTTCCATGTCAGTTCACATAGTTCCACTTAATCCTTTTCAACATGTCATCATGCTATGTTTGTACCATGATCTAACCATTCCCTATTTATGGATGTTAAAACGTGTCCATTTTTTCACTCTTACAAATAATGCCACAGGGACCATGCATATGCATTCAATAAATAATCTAATCAATAAGAAATACAAAAAGTAATCCCAGCACTTTGGGAGGCCGAGACGGGTGGATCACGAGGTCAGGAGATCGAGACCATCCTGGCTAACACGGTGAAACCCTGTCTCTACTAAAAAATACAAAAATTAGCCGGGCGAGATGGCGGGCGCCTGTAGTCCCAGCTACTTGGGAGGCTGAGGCAGGAGAATGGCGTGAACCCGGGAGGCGGAGCCTGCAGTGAGCCGAGAGCGCGCCACTGCACTCCAGCCTGGGCGACAGATCGAGACTCCGTCTCAAAAAAAAAAAAAAAAAAAAAAAAAGAAATACAAAAAGGAAATATACCGTAATATTAACAATGATGTTGCTGGGTGATGAACTGTGGGTTGTTTTGACTTTTCTGTATTTTCCAAAATTTTATTTTGTAAGTAATAATGAAAAATAGATTCTGGTTTTTAAAAAGATACCAATGCATCATCAGGCTGGGCGTGGTGGTTCACGCCTGTAATCCCAGCACTTTGGGAGGCCAAGACAGGTGGATCACCTGAGGTCAGGAGTTCAAGACCAGCCTGGCCAAAATGGTGAAACCCCATCTCTACTAAAAATACAAAAACTAGCCAGGCATGGTGACAGGCGCCTGTAATCCCAGCTACTCTGGGATTGGCTGAGTAGGGAGAGAGGCTGAGGCAGGGAGAATCACTTGAACCTGGGAGGCGGAGGTTGCAGTGAGCTGAGATCGCACCACTGTACTCCAGCCTGGGTGACAGAGCAAGACTCCATCTCAAAACAAACAAACAAACAAACAAACAAACAAACAAACAAACGAAATAAAAAGATATCAATGCATCAGATGCATAAGATAGCCAGAAACAGGTTACTTATTATATAAGTTGGTTCACATTTGGTTTTAATTCTACCTCCGATTTCAAAATGTTTGTTTCCAAGGGGAGTCTTCCAGACAGAAGCCACCTGATTGGCGTGTTCTTCACTCTGCTTCTACTCCAACTGGGCAAACAATATAGGAGTGACAGAAATATTCTGGGTAAACAGTTAAGAACAGGTTGAAAACGCCTTCCTTATTTGGATAGCTTTTAAAGAAATACCTTCTTGCTTGTGGGTTTATCTACTGGAAAGTTCATTTTCTCTTTTAAAAGTGCACCCTTTGTTAGAAGTCAGCACAGTAGTTACCCTTGGATGGGGAAAGGGTTCCTGGGAATGATGGGCTTCCACGATGCTGGTAATGTTCTGTTTCTGTATGTAAATGTAGAATTTACATACAGATATGTTCGCTTTATGAAAATTCATCAAACTGTATAAGTTTGATGCTTGCATTTTTAAATGTATATGCTATTCTTCCCTTACAAGTTAGAAAACAAACAAACAAACAAGGGACCATGGGACAAAAGATGCTGTAGTTTTGGTGGGCCCAAAGAAATCCATGAAATAAAGGGAGGAAGCAAGGGCACTTGTAATTTAGGGAGTAGTTTCAGGACAAAATGCTATCACCCTACCATTCAAGAAAATGAGAAAAAGTAGCTAATGGCAAAATTTCCACCATATCAAATATCTTTTGCTTTTAATAACTATAATAATATTACAGGCTTTGTCTATTATTCCTTTATTTTATCCATAAAGTGGTCACAATTCTAGTGATTTTATTTTCCAGGTTAATCCTGGAAACCTTTGTCTACCAACACCTTACCACATTAATTAATGATGCCCTGTCTCTGCCTCTCCACTGGTTCTTTTCTCTCAATCTGTAAAAATATTCAAATCTCTTCCTCTCGCGGAAAACTCCTCCCCACAACCAGGCTCCTTCCCAAACATTTACCCTCATTTCCTGTCATTTCCTCTCCTTTCAACTATCCCTTAACTGCATGCAACTCAAAAATATTATGTTGGTCTATTACATTATTTAATTGTGTTGTAATCATGTACGTGTTACCCACACCCACACCATCAGACTGGAAGCAGGAAAGAGGCTATACATCATCATATTATCAAACCAAGCAAAATGCCTTTCTTTCTGAAGACTGCATTTATTGTTACCACTAGGAAACTCTTGAGTAAAGAGTTTCTTATATCACGGCACTCCCAGTGCCGTGATATAAGAGCACACTTGTGGCCAGGCATGGTGGCTCATGTCTGTAATCCCAGCACTGTGGGAGGCCGAGGCGGATGGATCACCTGAGGTCACGAGTTCGAGACCAGCCTGGCCAACATGGTGAAACCTGTCTCTACTAAAAATACCAAAATTAGCCAGGCGTGGTGGCAGGCACCTGTCATCCCAGCTACTCAGGAGGCTGAGGCAGGGGAATCGCTTAAACCCGGGAGGCAGAGGTTGCAGTGAGCTGAGATTGTGCCATTGCACTCCAGTCTGGGCAACAAGAGTGAAATTCCATTTCAAAAAAAAAAAAAAAAAAGAGCACACTTGCCTCCTTTTTCACTCCACCACTGTCTCCCTTGGTGTTTAGGTCACCTCTGATTCAGGTTCCCTAAGACAGCCCACTGCTGTACACCCAACAAGGGAGGAAGTTTGGTAACTTTAAACAAGTGGGTTAGTCCTGTAAACTCTGGACAAGTAGAAACCACATTTCTCCTGCTCACCACTGTTTTCCCAGTAACTGGCCAAGTGCTTGACTCATGGCAGATGCTTCATAGGTATTCCTCTAATAAGTGAAATGAGGAATA
The DNA here is from genome assembly GCF_002776525.5 of Piliocolobus tephrosceles. NCBI lineage: Eukaryota > Metazoa > Chordata > Mammalia > Primates > Cercopithecidae > Piliocolobus > Piliocolobus tephrosceles. The sequence goes on along the minus strand of NC_045440.1, from coordinate 81,468,659 downwards.
AATGAATTAGTGAAAAAGAAGTGTAGAAAGTGAATATGAAGTAGATTAGCAAAGGTTCTTGGGCTGGTGCAGAGAGGACATTTCTAGCTTTCACCTTTTGCCACACTTTACAGCAGTGTTTTTCAAACTACTCATTAAGACTAATTAGTAAGTGGGAAAAACAATTTTGTGAGTCACAATTGAGATTTTAAAATGGAATAGGGTAGCTCATGCCTGTCATCCCAGCACTTAGGGAGGCCGAAGCAGTGAGGATTGCGTGAGCACAGCCTGGGCAACATATGGAGCCCAGAACCCCGCCCTTGCCAAAAAACAAACAAACAAAAAACCCAGGTGTGGTGGCAGACACCTGTGGTCCCAGTTGCTCAAGGAAGCTGAGATGGGAAGATCACTTGAGCCCAGGAATTAGGGGCTGCAGTGAGCCAAAATCGTGCCACCGGACTCCAGCGTGGGCAACAGAGCAAGACCTTGTCTCAGTAAATAAATAAATAAATAAAAGTTAAATATAAAAAAAGAAATAAGATAAAACAAAATAAACAGAATAATAGAACAGAATTTCAGACAGAAAAGGAATGGAATGAAAAAGGAAAGAAAATGTCAGTAAATTGCAAGTGGTAAGGGAAATAAATACTTAATACAAATTTTTCTTATTTATATAGATACATACATACAGAATGTCTGTTCTAGATTTCCATTTGCAATATTTCTTGTGTGTATCAGGGTCAAAAAACTGGAAAGCTACTGCCCTAGTAGCCTGTGAAGGATAGAGTTAATGGAGCTTCAAAAGGCAGATAACCAGGAGAGAATTAGCTTATCATAAAGATCAGCAAAGTTTGAGCTGCTTATTTCTTTATTATTTTTTGTTATCTTTTGGTATTTTTGGCAGCACAAAGTCTTCTAAACAAGTTAATCTTCAACTCAAAGGCATAGTTCATTTTGAAATGTCCAGAAATCTTTCTTGAAATAGTGGAAGATAAATTATCTGTCTCGAATTTATTATAGTACCAATTGTTGCAAAAGCACATTCTACCGGGCTCAGTGCACAAACAGCATGCACTCTTTCTTTCTCTTTGTCAAAAAATTGAGTTTTAATATATTTCAGAAACATACACATGGAATTTGATAAAGTTTCACAATATTTTTACTTGTTTCTCAATTCTTTCAACATGTTTCTCAGGGTTGGGTCTGCCTTTACATTTTCTTAATTCATTAGCAGTTGCTTCAGTTCCTTAATGAAATAGCACTGGTTTGTATTTTTATTTTATTTTATTCTTAAAGTTTCTTTTCCTTCCTTTTTCTTGAGGCAGAGTCTTGCTCTGTCACCCAGGCTGGAGTGCAGTGGTGCCATCTCTGATCACTGCAACCTCCACCTCCTAGGTTCAAGTGATTCCTCTGCCTCAGCCTCCTGAGTAGCTGGGATTACAGGTGTGTGCCACCACACCTGGCTAATTTTTTTTTTTTGTATTTTTTTGTACATATATATATATTTTGAAACAGAGTCTCGCTCTGTCACCCAGGCTGGAGTGCAGTGGCCGGATCTCAGCTCACTGCAAGCTCCGCCTCCCGGGTTTACGCCATTCTCCTGCCTCAGCCTCCCGGAGTAGCTGTGACTACAGGCGCCCATCACCACGCCCAGCTAATTTTTGTATTTTTAGTAGAGATAGGGTTTCACTTTGTTGGTCAGGCTGGTCTCAAACTCCTGGCCTCAGCTGATATGCCCATCTTGGCCTCCCAAAGTGCTGGGATTACAGGCGTGAGCCACCAGGCTCAACCGGTTTTGTTTGTTTGTTTGTTTGTTTTTTGAGATGGAGTCTTGCTCTGTCACCCAGGCTAGAGTGCAGTGGCGAGATGTTGGCTCACTGCAATCTCTGCCTCCTGAGTTCAGGAGATTCTCCTGCCTCAGCTTCCTGAGTAGCTGGGATTACAGGCGCCCATCACCACGCCGGGCTAATTTTTGTATTTTTAGTAGAGACAGGTTTCACCTGATGTTGGCCAGGCTGGTCTCGAACTCGTGACCTCAGGTGATCTACCTGCCTTGGCCTCCCAAAGTGCTGGGATTACAGGCGTGAGCCACCATGACCAGTCGACTCAGTCTGCTTTTATGTTATATATCTAATTTCGTAGCCTTCTTTCCAATCAGATTGAGTGGGTGATCTTTATTATGATCTGTTCACTTTGATTTTCTTTGACTATGCTACCCTTTAGCTGAAAGTTATAGAACATGCTATTGGATCTTGCTCTGGACACCGTATCTGGCAAGAGGCAATTCCTAGAGCCCCAGCTAGAGATGAGGGATTACATCATCACCAAGGTAGAGACACAGTGTACTCTGAACATTCCTGGATAGCATGCTTGCCTGTAAAGGCAGGGGTGGGTTAGAGTGGGAGGAAGGATGACATCAAAGAGATCTTGAAAACATAAAAAATAAAAAAACAAAAACAAAGGTATCTCTCTAGTAGGTCTCCTGGCTTTCAGGCTCTGTCTTGCAGCAAGCAGTTCGAGTCCAGGAGTTTGAGACCAGCCTGAGCAACATAGCAAGACCCCATCTGTAAAGAAAAAATAAAAAGATTAGCTGGGCTTGGTGGTGCACACCTATAGTCCCAGTTACTCTGGAGGCTGAGGTAAGAGGATCGCTTGAGCTCAGGAGTTCAAGGCTGCAGTGAGCCATAATCCTATCAATGCACTCCAGCCAGGGCGACAGAGACCCCGTCTCTTAAAAGAAGAAGAAAGAAAGCAGCTTGAAGCAGAAAAGACAAGGAACCAGACCAGATAGGTAACTCTAAATACTTTCAAGTACCTAAGAGGCCAGTTTCGTGAAGTTTTCTCACAACCTGTAGTAATCATAAAGGGAAGATGATGAGGGAACATTGGCCTCAGGTGCAGTGAGAGGCCCATCACTGGAGGTATTTAAGTGCAGGCCACGTGATCATTATCTGAGCTGTGAGTGGGAGAATGCCAGCACTGGGGGTTGGGGGGGAGCCCACAGCTGTATGGCCTTTTTATTTCCTAGAACCCATTTCTAGAAGTCCTCCCAGAACAAACAAGCAAAAGGCATTCTGCTATGGCTTGACTGTGTCCCCCAAAGTTCATGTGTTGGAAACTTAATCCCCAATGCAACAGTGTTGAGATGGGGGCCACTTAAGAGGTGATTAGAGGCTGGGCTAATGCAGTGGCTCATGCCTGTAATCCAAGCACTTTGGGAGGCTGAGGTGGGCAGATCACTTGAGGTCAGGAGTTTGAGACCAGCCTGGCCAACATGGCGAAACCACGTCTCTACTAAAAATACAAAAATTAGCCAGGTGCAGTGGCACGTGCCTGTAATCCCAGCTACTCGGGAGGCTGAGGCAGGAAGATTGCTGGAACCCGGGAGGCGGAGGTTGCAGTGAGCCGAGATTGCTGCCACTGCATTCCAGCCTGGGCAATAGAGCGAGACTTTGGCTCAAAGAAGAAAAAAAAAGAAAGAAAGAAAGAAATGATTAGGCCATGAGAACTCTGCCCTCATGGATGGATGAATGAATGTTGCCATCACAGGAGTGGCTTGTTATTGAAAGAGGGGCTTATAATAAAAGCCAGTTCGACCCCCCCGCCCCGCTCTCTCTCAACTTGTAATGCCCTCTGATGTGCTATGATGCAGAAGGCCCTCCCTAGATGCTGGCCACTCGACCTTGAACTTCTCAAACTCCAGAACTGTGAGAAACACATTTCTTTTCTTTATAAATTATCCAGTCTCTGGTATACAGCACAAAACAGACTAAGATACATTCTGACTCCCTGGTACCACTCAGGGCCAGAGTCATCTGTTAAAGACCCAATGCTACTCAGGGAGCTTTCTGACAGCCAGCAATTTTGACAGCGGGATAGGGTAAAATGCCTCATAGGAAAACACAGACACCAATTCTTTTTGGCCTTACTATTTTCTTCTTGTGCTTTCAGAGACCTCTTCGAGCAAAAGCATTGAACTCTGCAAACATTGTCCATGGAAGCCCTATAAAGATATTTCAAGGAGGTGGAAAAAGAAAGTCATTGTTCAATAGGGACAGAGTTTCAGATTCACAGGAAGAAAAAGTTCTGGAAATCTGTTTCTCGGCAATGTGAATATACTTAACGTTACTAAACTGCACACTTAAAAATGGTTAAGAGGATAAATTTTAGGTTATGTGTTTTTTAACCATAGTAAAACAATTTTGTGTATTTTGAAAAATCTTATTTCAGCAAGAAAGCTGAATTACTCATCAACACTCCCTAGTTGCAACAGGGATTACAAATTAAACGGAGTGTTTCAAATTTCTGGGCCATGTGGTTCATCCTAATAATAGTAATAATTATAAGAACCCAGGCACACAGGAGTTTAATAGTCTCATCCAAGTTGCCTGGGTACAAAGCACAATTATTAACCTCACCTAATAAACATCCAGAGATGCACATGGGTTAGGATGTAATTTTAATGCTCAACATTAAACAATAATGGGCTTTGAGCTGGAAAGTAAACTTGGTAAATGTTATAAAATATAGAATATGGTATAGTTAGTGATACTTTGATGGTCTCTTTTATCTCTTAAGATAAAATAAGAGATTAATGAATGTAAATTAGAAATATTTCCCAGTTCTCTAGATTGAGGCTTGCCATGAGAGTTGAAAAACTTCATTTTCACAACATGTGATTTAATGAGATGACACGTATAGAAAACACATGGCCTATCACCAGACATGGAGCACAGCTTTTTGTCTCTTTTATTTCATAACGTACCTAGAATAGTACTTGGCATAGTAGATACTCAATACATATTTGTTTAATAAATAGCAAGGGCTCAATAAAAGATAGCTACCAATGATTTAGATTCCAACATGAAAGAAAAATGCTCTTAATGGATAATGTGGCAAAGCTGACAACATTGGAGTAAATTGCAACTCAAGATATTTCACGAAAGGAAATAGTTGCTAAAAATTCAGAAGTAATAAGAAAGACAGTGAAATCTATGAAAGATAATACAAAAGAGGCAGCTTGTGGAAACCCAAGGACAGGGCAATAGGTGGTCATATACTATGTCAATAGATAGTAGTCTCAAAGTAAAGCATGTGGTTTTCAGATGTCTCCTTTTCTCTTTGTGACTCAATTTATCCAATACTCATTTAACACACATTTAATAAGTTCGAGGTGCTGTGCTTGCCCTGAAGATTCGAACATGTGTAAAACGAAACCTAGGCCGTGTCATTTAGGGAGTTCACAGTTGAGAAGGAAATGCAGACACAAAAAAATATAATGTAACGTAACATAATGTAATATAAGTGGCCTCACAGAAGAAGAGTGTGATTAATATTGTCCTACTGGTGTGAGGGATGGAAAGGCCTTCAGCGTGAGAGTTTGCCATGCAGGTAACTAAACAGTAAAAAAAAAAAAAGATAGATGAAAAGGAAAAGAAAATGTATTACTATTACTGTAAAATAATAATGTTAAGAATAATAGGCACCTGTCACATGCCAGGCACTGTAGCAGGCACTTGAAATGCATTATGTAAGGCCGGGCGCGGTGGCTCAAGCCTGTAATCCCAGCACTTTGGGAGGCCGAGACGGGCGGATCACGAGGTCAGGAGATCGAGACCATCCTGGCTAACATGGTGAAACCCCGTCTCTACTAAAAAAATACAAAAAACTAGCCGGGTGAGGTGGCGGGTGCCTGTAGTCCCAGCTACTCGGGAGGCTGAGGCAGGAGAATGGCCTAGACCCGGGAGGCGGAGCTTGCAGTGAGCTGAGATCCGGCCACTGCACTCCAGCCTGGGCAACAGAGCGAGACTCCGTCTCAAAAAAAAAAAAAAAAAGAAATGCATTATGTATTACATGACACAGTATTTTTATTGACATGTGAAAGCTATAGTAAGCAGGAGGAGGATCTGACCTGGTAGAAAGGCCAGGGGAGGAAAGGTGGAAAGCAAGTTGCTAGGCCCAATTTCCACTCCTTTGCTTGGATCCTTGCCACTTCCTTTCCCCCAGCTTCCCTCTGCTCGTTCTCCCCTTCTCCAGAGTCTTAGGTATTATGCAGAGCCTGAAGGCCCCTCCTTACTCGTTCCATCTGGAGAGTTTCAGGCCAGAAAAACGGAGGCATCTCAGTCCAGGGAAAGCTGCATAAGGGTCAAAGTATAGAAGAAAATGACAGTGATTCTCACTTTTTATTTTATTATTATTATTATTCATTTATTTTGAGGCAGAGTCTTGCTCTGTCGCCCAGGCTGGAGTGTAGTGGCACGATCTTGGCTCACTGCAACCTCCACCTCCCAGGGTCAAGCGATTTTTATGCCTCGGCCTCCTAGGTAGCTGGATTTACTGGCATGCGCCACCACGCCCTGAGATTTTTGTATTTTTAGTAGAAATGGGGTTTCACCATGTTGGCCAGGCTGGTCTCGAACTCCAGGCTAGTCTCAGGTGCTCTGCCTGCCTAGCCTCCCAAAGTGCTGGGATTACAGGCATGAGCCACCATGCTGGCCTTTTTTTTTTTTTTTTAATTCTCACTTTTTAAAGTCTCAGACAAAAAAAAAAAAAAAAGCATCAGCCATCGTTTAGGTCCAACATTGCAAGCACTCCCTTTGTGAACATACATATTCTGTAGAAATACTAGTAAAAAGGCACTGACAAGTTATTAAAGAATCCACATGTATCAATTACTTGCCCACACTATGACAAACTGGGGAAGAGGTGCATAAACCCTGAGGAAGCTTCTCCAGCTTTCTAGAATAGCTTCCAGCAAACCTGAGGCAAGGGACAAAGGATTCTACAGTCCTGTTAAACAAAGGTTATCTCCCTCTTCCTCCACATCAATTACTTGGTAATTAATCAAGAATTAATCACAGTCTTACACTTAAAAGCATGATGAATTCTTGTCTTGCAATGCTGTAACTACTAACTAAATTTCCTATTGTTACTTTTACTGGCACCTGAAGGTAAGGAGAACCTCCCTTGGTTTCTTGCATGTCTTTTCTCCATCTAGGACTCTGCATACGTGGTTGGAGCTCGAAAAATAAAAAAAAAAGAGAGAGAGAGAGAGACGTTCTCAATAGGTCAATTTATGGCAGAGATATTTTGTGTGGTATAGTGATATGAGAGGATGTGTGTTGTAAGCCTAAGGCAGCGGCTCTTAGACTTGAGCACACTGGAATCCCTTGAAGCGCCTGCTGCAACACAGACTACTGGGGCCCCGCCCCTGACCCATCACCAGTGGGTCCAGTAGGTCTGGGTGTGGCCCAAGGATGTGCATTTCTACTAAGTTTCAGGTGATGCTGATGCACTCTTTGAAAAGCATTGGTTTAGGGTAATTCAATTTAGCTGTCATTTAATCCAGAGGAAAAAAGACATTCACCTTGTTTAGCTGTCGCAACTGACTCATGTGTCAAGGAACTCAGAAATCCAACTTAGAGATCACAGGTCAACCTGTGCAAAGCTTGCGGCTTCTCTTTACCAGCTGGGAGAAACACCTCAACCACTGCCCTTCCTTCTCACAATACTGTGCTGGGATTAACACACCAACACCAACTCCACCCACCTTGATTCTCGCCTCCTTTCACACAAAGGGATCCAGGGAAGCACGCTGATTGGCCCTGCTTCAGAAACATACCCACCAATCTGGAGCGCAGGAGATGAGCTGCTGCGATTGGCCAGATCCAGAGGTGGGCGTAGGGAGGAAATGTTCTGGGGAACCAAACACCGTGGCTACCACCGTGCATTGCAAAAAGACAGAAGCAGAGCTGTGGTGGGATTTTTTCTTTCAAGTAAACTTTTTAATTGAAGTATAACACACATATAGGAAAGCACACAAGTGGTAAGTATAGAGTTTGATTAATGTTTACAAAGTGAACACACCCATATAAGTATCACCAAGATCAAGAAATAAATCATCACGTTTGGATTTTTTAAAAGTACACTTCGGTCTTAATGGCTTCATTTCAGCCCTTTTCGGAGCAGTTTTCTACATGTGCTAACTCATTTCCACAAAGTAGATAAAATATAATCACGAGTGCTTGTAATCAAAGAGTAAACCAAAGAGTAAATTCAGCCCTCTAAATAATGAATTAAATGCAGAAACCTTTTGGTTTTCATGACTCTTCTCTCATTCTAAGAGAGCTTTTCTTTAAAAACAGGAAAGGCTGTCCAGCAGTCCTCAGAACCTGTCTTCTCACCACTCCTCAATCACTTGTCAGCTTTCTGTTTCCACATTCTGGGATCTTCATCTTCTTAATTCTATGCTGTGCTTACACAGTGCTATGGAATAAGTCAGTGGCTTAATAATTATTGTAATTTTGCGATCTTAATTATGTTTTCTTAACTCAGAAATATTTACTATATCAAATGTTAATTCCAGTAACTTTTAGTAAAAGGGAAATAGGTGAATGTTTGACCCCAAATATTTTTTAATTATGTAAAAGTAATTGAGCTCATTGTTGAAAATTTGAAAATAACCAAAATACAAAGAAACTGAAAATCATCCATGCTCCCACCACTCAGGAATAATCACTGCAAACATTATGATCTGTCCAGGTTTCTTTCTGTGAATATATACTTTTCTTCTTGTTCACAACACTTATAACCTCTGTCAATTTTGTACACTGCTTTTTCTAACCACTTACCTTTAAAATCTTGTGGCTTTACATTTCTAATCAGAAAAACACATAGCGAGAAATGTAAGTGAAAGTAAATTCACAAGCTACTCAGTAGAAAAGCAGAAAAGAAAGGAGCAGAAAATAAAAGCTGCAGACCAAAATATCTCTGTGGAATCAGATAGAAAATATTTTTTAAAAAGATATTATGAAGTTCTAATGGCCAATTCCCAGCTGTAAACCAATAGAGCTCATTTGGTGGACTATAAATCTCAATTATATGACCAGATAAAAAATTTATTTAGTGAGTCTTTTAGGAGATTGAAATTTTATCCAGTTGTTCCTCAAAGCAACATATGGATCATCCATTTGTGGGTCACAAGTGTGCAGATAGGCTATGCAACAGGCAATTTCTGAATTAAATTATCTCTCTCATGGGGAATTAATAAGAGACCATTTAAGAAATCATTTATGACGGTGAGCTAGTTATTTAGATAGTAATACTGAACTAATCCCTAGGAATAGGAGCTTTCTTCTACAGCTCATGGGATTCTCTGCAATTAATAAACATGATACACAGTTTCAAAGGTAACTGAATCTGTTGAAAAGTGGGGTTACGTTTGAACATTATAAATTCAGATAGCAAGACTTGTAAGGGAGAAGATAATGTCAGAGCAAAATTATCTAACTTTTTGGTACTGAAATCAAAGCAAAAGCATATTAAATTTGGATCCTCTGACATGGATTTCTTCTACGTAAATTGCCAAACAATCTTACCAACGGCTTGGAGACTGATTTACTTCAAGGGAAATATTGAAAGGAAAATAGATGATCACTTTAATAATTTTGGATTGGGGAAGTCCTTTCTATAAAAGACACCACAAGCAGAAATTATAAAGAAAACAAAAATGATTTGACTATGTAAAAAAATAACCTAAATAGCAGAAAGTAAGTAGATAAAAAAAAATACCTCTGTCTACTGCAGGGTTTTTGGAACATAATTAGGTTTTGGGGCTTAATTCATTCTGAGCCTTTAATCATGCTGGCCACCCAATTTGTAATTTGTTTTTGGATGGGAAATGGATATTGTCGAGACAAGCCTTTGCAATTACATCAAAATAACATTTCACAAGGTTCTTACTGAATACCAAAAATTGCACTTCCTCAGAATGGCAAATCACAGAGATGCAGGCTAGCGCTGCTCAAGAGCATTGGTGATATTTGAAGATTCACAAATCTAGGTTTGAATTTCCATCCTAGGCCAAGTACAGGGGGCGGGTGGCTCATGCTTGTTAATCCTAGCACTTTGGGAGGCCAAGGTGGGTGGATCACTTGAGGTCAGGAATTCGAGACCAGCCTGGCCAACATGGCAAAAACCCATTTCTACTAAATATACAAAAATTAGCCAGGTGTGGTGGTGGGTGCCTGTAATCCCAGCTACTGGGGAGTCTGAGGCAGGAGAATTACTTGAACCCTGGAGGCGGAGGTTGCAGTGAGCCGAGATCATGCCACTTCACTCCAGCATGGATGACATAGCAAAACTCCATCTCAAAAAAAAAAAGTCGACTCCATCCCAAAAAATAAAAACAAAGGGAGTATCTAATGCAGCTTGGGAAATACGGCTTTTACAGGATAACAGTAAGGGAAGTCTCCCTCTTCAATATCAAGGCAATTTTTTCTTAGTAAAGGTATAAAAGCAATGAGAAACTTTTATAAGAAAAGGAAGGAAAAATTGAATTTATAAAATATATCAGTGCTTTCAGTAAACATGTTCAGATGGTTGTGTTTTCTAAAATAGAAATGAAGTTGTTCTCCCAACCTCTGAATTTTATCATTTTATGTTTTGGATCAGAAACGTGTGACAAAAACACAAGCTAAGTCAGAGGTGTGATTTTTGCTTTACAACCCAGGGCATCTCTGTACCATCAAAAGAATATATTCCAAGACGGTTAGCATCTAACTGAAGGAAACTTAGGTGTGACACTGAGAGACTTCATAGCAGGAGATGAAAGCTTTGAAGGCAGGCATTCTACTAGAGGGGTCAGCAAACTCCAGCCTGGGAGCCAAGTGCAATCTGCCACCTGTTTTGGTATGACTGGTGAGCTAAGAAAGGGGAAAATGATTTTATACTTTTAAATGGAAAAAAAATTAAAAGATACTTCATAACATGTAAAATTGTATGAAATTCAAATTTCAGTGTGCAGAAGTTAGGTTTAAGGATTGTTTAGGTATTGGCTGTCTATGGTTGTTTCCCACTACAATGGCAGAATTGATTAGTTGTAATGGAGATTGTACAGCCCACAAAGCCAAAAATATGTACTGTCTGGCCCTTTACAGAACAAGTTTGCTGACGACCACTGAGTTAGAGATAACCTTAACTGGAAAGTAATCAACTATTCTAGTAATTTTAAAATGAAGATGGCTTTCCTAAGCACACAAATTCAATGCAGTTATTAAAAATGAGGTAGACTTGTATTTATTAACATCAAAATATGTTACTACATTATTAAATTTAAAAAGGGCAGATTACAGGACAGATAACATAGTATGTGGTCATTCTTTTTTTTTTTTTTGAGATGGGAGTCTTGCTGTGTGCCCAGGCTGGAGTGCAATGGCACGGTCTTGGCTCACTGCAACCTCCGCCTCCCGGGTTCAAGCGATTCTCCTGCCTCAGCCACCCGAGTAGCTGGAATTACAGGCACCCACCACCACGCCCTGCTAATTTTTTGTATTTTTAGTGGAGATGGGGTTTCACCATGTTAGCCAGGCTGGTCTCGAACTCCTAACCTCAAGTGATCTGCCCGCCTCAGCCTCCCAAAGTGCTGGGATTACAGGCATGAGCCACCGTGCCTGGCCCTGATGGGTTTCTTTTATCTTTTATAGAAAATTGAAAGCATACAATGGCGTTTGACTAGTTTTTCCTTAATATTCAAACAAGAGAATACATTATCTTTCTTTAAAAAATATTATCAGTGGGTACCTAATTATAATATGAGGATCTATCATAACTTACTTCTTCCCATATGTCTTCCAATGTATACATTAGAAACAAGTTTTTTTTTTCTGGCTTATAAATTACCATTTGAAAAATATCCTTTTATGAAAGTCATCTCTGTTTTGGGATAGTTTTCTAGGAGTACATTTTTAAGGCATCAAGTTTTTAAACTTTTAATTTTTTTTTTTGAGACAGGTTCTCACTATATTGCCCAGGCTGGATTCGAACTCCAAGGCTCAAGTGATTTTCTTGCCTAAACCTACCCAGTAGCTGGGACTACAGGTGTGCATTACCATGCCTGGTTATGACCATTTTTTAATGACTCTTGAAATGTATTACCAAATTGCTTTCCAGGGAGGCTCTCCCAATAATGTCAAATCTTATCTAGCCTTACAGTTGCAAATTGATAGTAGTATAGTTTTAAAAAATTATCCATTTTCTAGTTTTAATTTATATTTGAGAAATAGTTTCATTGGATTATTTTTATGTGTATTGGCCATATGAATGGCATTGTGATGGCAAATGCTATAATAGCACTATACTAATGACTATTATCCAACAAATCAATTATGGGCCAGAAATTTTAATAACAGTAAGTTTTTAAGGAAAAATTTTATGACTTTCATCTCTATTAAAATTTTTTTAAAAAAAAACCCACACTTTTTCAAACTGACTCAAGACATTAAAAAAAGAAAAATTTTTCCCCAAAATTTTAATAAATAGCCTTCTATCAGTCTACAAGATGGGAGTATTCTGATCTTACAATATTTTAGCTTCAGTTGCTAAAAGTGGCCGTTTTTAGTATTCATATTAAGCTTGTATCAGAGCCCTTCTACAAAGTCATTAAGAAAAAAATAACTATATTCAATTTATAGCTCATAATACTTTCCATTGACATGTTTGTAAGTTCAATGTCAAAAGGACTTTCTACTTCTATGGAATATTTTTCATGCAGTTAATATGTGGTAGCATCAGGTAACTGCAGTGCATGTTTACTTTAAAAAAATAGTCATAACTTTGTCCAGGCACAGTGGCTCATATCTGTAATCCCAGCACTTTAGGAGGCTGAGACCAGTGGATAGGTTGAACCCAGGAGCCAAGACCAGCCTGGGCCACGTGGCGAAAACCTGTCTCTACTAAAAATACAAAAAGTAGTCAGGTGTGGTAGTGCACACCTGTAGTGCCAGCTACTTGGAAGGCTGTGGTGGGAGGATTGATCGAGCCTGGGAGGTTGAGGCTGCAGTGAGCAGCGATCATGCCACTGTATTCCAGCCTGAGGGACAGAGGGAGACCCTGTCTCAAAACAAAACGAAACAAAAAAGCACACACACAAAAACCCCTAAAAAACTAAAATAACTTAACTGGGCATGATGGTGTGTGCCTACAGTTCCAGCTACTCACAGGTTAAGGCTGGAGGATCGCTTGAGCTCAGGAGTTCGAGGATACAGTGAGCTGTGATGGCGCCACTGCACTATAGTCTAGGCGACCCAGCAAGACCCTGTCTCTTAAAAAAAAAAATTAATTTTTATGCTTAGGATTACGTGCTTTAATAAACAGTGACTTAGAAATATCAGGGGAACAGGCTGGGCACAGTGGCTCACGCCTGTAATCCCAGCACTTTCGGAGGCCAAGGCAGGTGGATCATGAAGTCAGGAGGTCAAGACCAGCCTCGCCAACATAGTGAAACCCTGTCTCTACTACAAATACAAAAATTAGCTGGGTGTGGTGGTGGGCGCCTGCAGTCCCAGCTACTTGGGAGGCTGAGGCAGGAGAATCGCTTGAACCCAGGAGGTGGAGGCTGCAGTAAGCCAAGAACGCGCCACTGCACTCCAGCCTGGGTGACACAGCGAGACTGTCTCAGAAAAAAAGAAGAGAAATACCAGGGCAACAAACTTCTGAAAGAAAACAGACATACGTGAACCTTTCTCATCAAACCTTAACAGCTATCAATCACCATTTATATAAAACTGGCATCATCTCCAATCTTAAGTGTTCTTTTCTACATTTCTGGAAATTTTACCTTAGAATCACTAGTTCTTTGGTTGGCCTTTCTATTTCTACTTCATGTGGGCTACTGATCCTAGTTAAAACTCTTACACCTACGGTAATTGAATCAATGACTTTGATTGTCTTTTTTTTAGCAAGTCCTGATCAGCTAGGAATATGACCACTTACAATTGGCTACTCTCTTTTCTCTTATTCAACAAAAGCAAAAACCAGGAGGCGCGTGGAGCTGACTTTCAACCATAGAATTTTCCAACACTCTCATCAGCAAGAGGTGGTTCTTTAAACTCTCAAAAGAATTTCATACTTCGTCACCGGACCCAGTCACTATGATTCATTCTCCTTAGCACTGTCCAACAATCTCTGATTTTACAAAAATACTCAAGAGTGCATCAGAGGCCAGGCGCAGTGGTTCACACCTGTAATCCCAGCACTTTGGGAGGCTGAGGCGGGCGGATCACCTGAGGTCAGGAGTTCGAGACCAGCCTGGCCAACATGGAGAAACCCCATCTCTACTAAAAATACAAAATTAGGTAGGCGTGGTGGTGCATGCCTGTAATCCCAGCTACTCAGGAGGCTGAGGCAGGAGAATTGCTTGCACCCAGGAGGCGGAGGTTGCAGTGAGCCGAGATTGTGCCACTGCACCCCAGACTGGGTAACAAGAGCAAAACTCTGTCTCAAAAAAAAGTGCATCAGAAATAGCTTTTAGAAAGATCCTTTTTATTCATATAGAAAACATTTTAAGACATATTCAAACTTTTTTTAAACAAGAATTTAATGGGTTCCATGATAATGGTCATGAGGGTCATTCCAATATAGTCATGTGTATGCTGAATGGGTGTTGAATCATTTCACAATGAAAGGAATGTCCATCCATTTAAGAAAATCTTCAATACCAGTTTACAGCAACAAGAGAAAACAACAACAAAAACCTTTTCATGTATTTAAAGTTACTTGATACTAACTCTCCATATACACTATATTGGAAAAATTGGTTGGGACTGACAGGCAATTTCATAGTAAGTTCCTAAATATAGCCTTGGGCATCTTTGACACGTCTTGAGCAGGAACTATGATGAGTCATTCAAAAAGTCTTGCACCTAACAGGAAAAACTTTAATTGCACCCAGCTCTCCCTGGTAAGAATGGGTACAGCCCAGGAACTACTGGTTCCCTCCTGGCAAGAGCAGTTGAAAAAATCAGCAGGGGGTTGGTTGTGTATACTCCTTTTTAAAAATGTTTGGGCATTCACCCAGCCCTGTGGCTATGACATTCTTGGGCAGGGCATGCTGGTAGTGGAAACAGTGAAGGTTATTCAAACCACTAAATTCTCAGCTATATGGAAACTGGCTGGCTTACTCCAAGCATGAGTTCTCCACCCTCTCCCTCACCACCTCCACCCCACAGCTAAAATATTAGGTCTCAGAATATAAATTATTTTAAGTCTTTATTCCACTAGGCTACTTAAAGTGAATTTTTTTGTTTTAAACCCGTAATGATCCTGATTATGAGGATGTATGGTGTTTATAATTATCAATGTATAAATTATAGATTACAAATATGTAAATACAGAAACAAAACTTCTATATTAGAAGTTAGAATGAAGATGACACAGGGATTTTAGTTCACAGAATAACTTCATTATGATAAAGTACATCTAGGATCAAAGATAATTTGGTGTTTATTAATATCAAAACAATCAACTGGCAAACACTTTTAGAGCTAAAGAGACTTCCTATTCGGAAGTGTGGGGCCACAGATATCTCACTTTAAAGTAGGGGAAGTAAATAGGCCTTATTTAATGCCAACACCAATAGATTTGGACTGATGGCCCATAGCACCTTGCTGAGAAAGATTCTAAGGCTGTGTTGGTGATTAGCGAAAAAGACTGTTTTCATCCATTAGTCCTGTCTGCCTCAGGTGTGGGAATATGGGGTGAGGGCACACTTAATCCTGTATTTGTCATTCCTGGCTTAAACTAATACATTAATTGATGCACCCAAATTTGAATTCAGAATCTGTCACTTAGTAGCTATGACGCTGTGGGTAAATTGCTTATTTCCTTAAGTCTCAGTTTCTTAATTTGTAAAACAGGGATGATGAAAGTCCATTTTAGAGGGCTTTTTTAAAAAAAGTGTTCAAAAATATTTAAAGCGGGGTCTGGGACAAGGTATGTGCTCTATAAACAAAAGCTATTATTATTATTATCATTCATGAGTGTTTGAAAATTAGGTTAATGGTTAAAAAATTTTTTTGTAAGCACGAAACCCTGAAAGCCTAACAAATAAGATAAAAGTGAAGTTGCTGGAGTTGAGGTTTAGCTTAAGGCCCAGGGTCCCACCTACTCTGCTATGTCCTTCCCGGACAGGCCAGAGAGGCATCTTCAAAGAGCCCCTAGGACCCGAGAGCACAGTTTGAAAATCCCTGAAGAAGGTTATTTAAAAGTGAAAACAATGCTCTTCTTTTGAGGTTCACTCTGCATTTGTTAGCCAGTTAGGCTTAAACAAGAAAGGTCATAGTCAGGGCAAAATGGCCAAATTTAAGGCAGAGGAAAATACACTGTGAAAAAACTATTCCTGGAAGTAAAGTATTCAAAATTTACATGGTTAACATTAGAATAAAAATTTAAACATCGAGATTATTTTTAGCAAATAAAATAGGATTCCAATTTATTTTAGGTTATCTTGAAGATACAGTGAGTCTTTAGCTTTGTCTTTTAATCTAAAACATAGCTAGATTTAGTTAAAAGAATTTAGCCAGAAAAATAACTCCCAAGAGTTAGCCAAAGATCAGAAGGAAGTAAGCAAAGGACTACGTAGGAACTCAGAGATGAAGGCAAAGAATGTATGGAACACTCGTCAAGCACAAACAAAAAGAGAGAAAATACAAAGCTCAATCACTTTTAAAATTCATGTTATAAATAATTAAACTAGATTATTTAGATCACTCTCTACTAAAGAAAAAACAAAAGGTTTCTAATAGAGCTAAATAAATATACATGATCTAAATGATACCAACAGTGATGGAACATACCAAATGTTCTGGACATATTAAAGAAAAAAAATTATCCAATCATTCACCAACTTTACCTGCTCAAAGAAGTAAAGCCAGTTCATATGAAGCTGTAGTTTATTCTGAAACCTTTCTAAATCACATCTACAAATCATGACAATTTTTGCTTGAGGAATATTTTCCATCTATTGTGTCTCATAAGAATCTCCTACATTCCCTTTCCAATGTCCATGATAGAGTGCCATTCATGAGCTATAACTACTCTTCTCAGAAGTCTTTAAAAGTTTTCATCTCTGAAATCAAAATATAAAGGCCTTAAATATATGCCATGTTCTAATTGTTAATTCCACAATAAAAATGCTTTAAACATACTTAAATTATTATGATGGGACTCAATTACATAGTACATCAATCTTTAGCTTCAATTGCTGCGATTTTTCTTTAATGGTACGATTAGGTTTTCTTTCTGTGAGTGCATGTGGTTAGAAAATAAAACTGAGTCTCTTTCTTTAGCATATATAAACGCTACATTCTGGCTTTGCAATTACCTCATTAGTCATCTCCAACAATGAAATTATGGTGATAAAGGAGGTACTATTTTTAAAAATATGCCACTAAAAAGGACATTAATTAAGTATAATATACTGGAAACATTCTCAAATCTGATTTTTCAAGTGATTTACATCATAAATGCAGAAAACAAACTTCTACAGTGGTAAATGCATATTTACCACTATAGCTAATGTATATTTATCAATTTTCTGCTTGCAAAAAATACTGCATGTCTGCATCATTTGCACTTAGTTTCCCAACATTTACAAGTCGAGTCACACTGATATTATAAGGAAATGGCTTACATTAAACATAAAACTTACAGCAAATTGGAATGATGCTACTGAGTGATGAATGCTTAAAGAGTAAAAACTTTCCTTTGTCACGCATATCAATCAATCCCTGCAAATGGCAATAAAATGAATCACCTAGACAGGCAGGATGGTCTTAGGATTCTCAGCTCTCTCATTCGTAGATTTTTATGCCAAGAGAATAATGTCTATGGTGGTAGCTTTCAAATAGCACACAATAAGCCTTAGAAAATGTATTTGGGTGCTTATTATTAGGGAATTTTCTGACTCATATTTTTAAGTTCAAAAATATGCTAAAGAGCATTAATAACTTTTAGGATGTAAATTAGCTAATGAGAATATTCAAATTATTCCATCTTAGTGACATAAATGCACTAGACATATACTCTTAATGTTTTTCAAAATAAGTACAGCATAAAAATAACAAAGTAGCTATAATGATGAATCTGTCCTGCTGCTAAAGAGGCGAATGACTGGGGCTTGAGGGAGTTGAAGTTTTACAAGAATTTAATAATAAATATTGAAATATTCCTCATTTCTTTTAGACTATAATCTAAAATGCAATTAAAAAAAAACCTCTCATCTTCCCTGTAATACATTTGCTAAAGGAATTGCATAAATTTATGAATGCTAAAATTACACTGCCTTAAGTCAATTATGAAACTCTTGAAAGCCTGGGATTAAGCAACATTTAAATTTTGATATCAAACTGCAAACTTAAGATTAAACTTGCTTCTCCAAGATAAGTGTTATTACCAGTGCCAGCAAATTAACATCCTAGTTTATAAAAAATAATTCTCGATGCCTCTCTTTAAAATATCTTTTTGGGCATCCATTTTTCATATCAAATATTCAATTCTTAGTCTTGAAAAGTAAAACATTCAACTGGAAAAAGGTAAACAGCATGGGTTTCTCATATTCTTACAGAAATGAAAACATAGGCTGGGTGTGGTGGCTCACACCCGTAATCCCAGCACTTGGAGAGGCTGAGGCAGGAGGATTGCATGAGGTCAGGAGTCGGAGACCAGCCTGGACAACATAGTGTGACCTTGTTGCTACAAAAAATAAAAAAAAATTAGCTGGGAGTGGTGGGGCATGCCTGTAGTCCCAGCTACTCAGGAGGCTGAGGCAGAAGGATCACTTGAGCTTCAGAATTCAAGGCTACAGTGAAATACAATTGTGCCACTGCACTTTAGTCTGGGCAACAAAGCAAGATCCTCTCTAAAAAGAAAGAAAGAAAACCTAGAGTATTGTTTTTTAGGCATGGAAAAATTTTAAGATCCCAAGCACTCCTCTCTCCCTTCCAATCTCCACTGTTATATAAATCATTATGTGGTAGTCTCAAACTAATCTGAGTGGCTTCAGGGGATGAAATGATTATCCGGTGGAAGTTGCAGAGAGGCAGATTTCCACCTGCCTCGATGTAGGGAAGAACTGATAGGACCTCAAGATAATACGACCTGTTATATGAGGTAGTAAGTGGGAGGTAAACATTTATGGCATGAGTTCAAGCAGAGACCGGATAAAGTACAGAGTATTTGTTTCTAACATTCCTTCAGCTCTAAGATTCTATTGATTTTAGTTAACAGAGACACATACATGATGAGACATGATGAAGTCAGCTAGACACCACCTCATCAAACAGTGTTAACACGGCTGGCATGCATTAAATATCTTCAGAAAAGGTGAGGTTATAATTTTTCTAAAAGTGACTTTACTATGCAACATCAGCCCATGGTGAGATTCCGTACAGTAAAATGTAAATCCAAAAAGACCTTGAGGACATCCAACAGAAACTAAAGAATTGTGACCCAAATTAGGATTGTGACTGAATATCCTTCATGCACCAAGCAACAGTGCATGGTATCATTTACATATTTGCAAACTCCGAAGAGATCAGGGATAAAAGTTACCAGAGTTTAAGCCACTGTGATCAATGGAACGGAGTAACACCAATGGAAAGAACAATGGGAAAAGAGCACCCAGCCAGGAGGATCACTTGAGCCTAAGAGGTGAAGGCTGCAGTGAGCTGAGATCACTGCATCCCAGCCTGGGTGACAGAGTGTGACCCTATCTCGAGAAAAAAAAAAAAAAAAAGTACCCAGCAAAGAAATAGGGGAATATCAATGATTTCAGGATCAAATAAGAGGAGTGTTATCTGAAGGAAACTAGTCATTAATAATGCTAAATGCTGCAGAGTGGGATATGTATTTGACAACTAGTCATTAGTAGCCTTTTGAAGGGTAGTTTCACTAAAATATCGAAGACAGAGTCTAGATTGCTATGGGTTGGACAGTGCATGAAATGCCCACATAATCTTAAATGGTTATGTTTTCCTCAGAGTTCCATTATATATCTTCCCTGATTATATCTGACCCTCCTGATGGGATAGGATCTCATTAAACAGGAAAAACAATAGAAATTTTTCTACATCCCTTAGAATCAAACTAACTTCTGATTAATATTAGCCTTAATATTATGGGAAAACTCTTGGAACAAGTTAGATCAACTTGTTTTAAATAGAAATTTTCTGACTCTAAAGAGTGGTGCTCAGCACTGAATTTGTACATTTGGCATGTACTTACTGAGAGCCTACTATTCCACCAGACTGGGCAGCACAAAGACTATAAGAAAGTCCTCCATTAGGGCTTCCAATGGGGAATCAGTGTGTCTGAAACAATGACATAAAGGTTTATTATTCAGTTTGATAGTCTTTAGTCTTGGGAACTTATTGAGGGCTTGATGGAAAGTATTTTTCAGGTCAGCTATTTTGATTCACAAACTTAGCATTTTCAAGCTATGCCCAGGATGACTGACAAGTCTAATTTAGTGATACCTTGTTATGAATGTAGATATTAATCAGATACCCAACATTTGAAAGGCTACAGAAAGTCTGTTGTAGTGCTCAAGGTTGAAGCATGATTGAAAATAAAATGCTCTTTTAACATAACGTGGCAACAAAAGGGTCTAAATTAGCAAATAATTTTTATTAGCAAGTTAAAGTCTCCTCTCATGAAGTTTTAAATGTTATTTCTGAATCAGATATATTACTTATTTCATCTAGGAAACAGGGTGTGTCGGGGGGGCGGGGGAACACCTTGGGTTCTGAGATATGGTATAACTAAATTCCTATTACGGTCTTGCTGTTTGATTAAAGCTGAAATGGTAAGGTTTTTAATCCTCTGCAGCTAAAATGATGCCATTAAAGTCTCTTTGCTACTCAAGATTTGTAATTCTGGAAGGGAAGAATTCATTGATGTTAGGAAGGCACATCATTCTTCAATGTATGTATTACAGGGACAAGGTGTGGGGGAAGGGGAACCTATAGATCAGGGATCAGCAAACTGTGGCTTGTTGCCTAATTTTGTAAATAAACACAACACAGCCTTACAATTCACTTACATGTTGTCTATGGATGCCTTTGTGCCACAACAGCAGTTGAATAGTTGTGACAGAGACCTTATGGCTCACCAAACCAAAGTGTCTGGTCCCTTACAGAAAGTTTGGTGATTCCTACATATATCGAATAATTCTCACTAAAAAGCAAAATACACTCACATATACAATAGGCAATAAGAAATACGATATATTCCAACCAATGAGAAAACTGGAATTTTAAACTTATTAAACATTTGATATAATAATTTTGGAGGATGTAAATATGTTTTAAATTAAAAAAACCACATTAAAATTAAATACAGATACTTAGGCTATCACTTTCCTTGCGAATACTTACAGAAGCTTATGATTTCACCCTGTGATTTTTTTTTTCTACTACCCTGCAAAAAGTGAAATGAATATTAACCTAAGTACCTGCAATTTTAGTGAACTGCTTTATTGGATAGGAAAAATCCTCTAGGTCTTTAAACCCTCTCCATCATCTACGCCCCTAAAATGGTAGGTAGATTCTATTGTGTGTTTCCGAGTATATACCAAGTCTTCTGAGAAAATAGCGTTTCTAATTCTACAGACTTATCCAATACAGCTGATAGAAACAAGCAGCACTTAAAAAATATATATCCTAGAAAAAGATGTAACTGACCATTACCATCTTTCTATGCCAGTTAATACAAAAATGTCAAGCACATGTCAAAATTAAGAGTTAACATCTTTTTCCCAAAACGCTGTAGTGCATTTTTAAGGTGAAAGTATTATTTCCCCTCTTATTATGTTGAAGGGGGACAATGTAAAGTGCTGTCTGTATGCATTCTTAACTTAATCTGCCCTATTTTGTATTTGTCTTCATCCTGTAACCTGTTACCCCTCCCACCCGCTCCTGCTTTTAAAAACTGCGGATACAAGGCTAGGCGTGGTGGCTCACACCTGTAATCCCAACGCTTTAGGAGGCTGAGGCAGGCGGATCACCTGAGGTTGGGAGCTCGAGACCAGCCTGACCAGTATGGAGAAATCCTGTTGCTACTAAAAATGCAAAATTAGCCGGGCATGGTGGCACATGCCTGTAATCCCAGCTACTTGGGAGGCTGAGACAGGAGAATCACTTGAACCCGGGAGGTGGAGGTTGTGGTGAGCCAAGATTGTCCCACTGCACTCCAGACTGGGCAATAAGAGTTAAACTCTGTCTCAGAAAAAAAAAAAAAAAAAAAGAAAAAAAAATCACATTGATACAAAGGGTCTTTTTGGTAAAATTTCCCAGATGTCTAATTTTTCATTTTCCCCATCCCAACTGACTTGACTTGCAGTATAGTAATAATTGAGAACACTATATACCCTGTGGTCTCATTATTCATCCAAGGGCCTAACAAGTGGGTATTCAATGTATATCTGTGGAATGCATGTATGACCAAAGAGGAAGAGTCCACAGAATGAAATGGGAGCTCACATTTGAGTGTGGTACAAGTCCCCAGGAGCAATGAAAGACCACCACAGACGTCAGCTACCTTTAAAAGGCAAATACAGGATAAAAGTTTAGAATGATTCCTGGCTCCAAAACACTGTCTTCAGTCTCATGTAAGATTTTAATAAAAACATCTTTATGCCTATGAAATAAAACATAATTTTTAGACAAATGCAAGACTAACAAAAATAGACCTACATAGGTAAAATTCTAGACTTCACCTTAAGTCAAGTCATTTTAGGACTTCTTCAAATTTCCTTTGCTATAAATGAGAATATGGCCCAGGACTAGTACTCTGGGATGCTGATTCAATTCCTACATTTGCTATTATTTGGAATGGGCACATTTTATTAATGATTTAGGTGACAAGTACTTGAAAAATTAGTGTGGGAAGATCTGCTTTGGAGAATTACCCATGTCAGTACATAAATGCCACCATCTCACTTTAGGAATCTAGATGCTACAAATATCCAAGGAGACTACTTGAAAACGGGACAGGTTGACAGAGATGCTAAGCTTCACATTACCTTTTACATGAATACGTCTTTCATATGGTAAAATATAAATGCCAAAACCCAACATACCTCTTCACAAATACCAAAATCATATTGGCAACTAAAACATCAGGTCATTTTAAAATATTTTTATTGATGTATTATTGCACTCTACATCAAAACTCCAACAGGGCTTTTCTTCTAGTTTTTTCACATATAGACCGAATGTTGGGCATTTAAATATTAGTGGTGTATATGTCAGACATTTTTAAACAAATATTTTGCAGCAAATGGCTAATAATTCTCACTAAATGTTCTGTTATGGAGATGGTTTAAAAAAAATTACAAAGGCTACTTTTGCATTGAGATCTCCATAGTAACATCTGCAGTAGGTTGGATTTGGTCATCACATCTTGCAGTAACATTATCTACTAGGGTTATGTATGCAAAGGATCCCAAAGGCTCAGTGTGACACCATGTATCATATGCTTGGCAACACAAAATAACTAAACGAAACTGGCTTGATAGCTACATGCCATATGATACTAACAGGCAAAATCCTTAAAGTTGCTAGTACCTTTAGTCATTCACTTAGTAAATACTTTTGAGCAACAAGCTATGTGCCAAATACTATTTGAGTGTACTTTGGAATCTTCTAACTTCAAACTTATCCCTAATCTCAAATATTTATTGAATGAGTTTGGTACAGGAAAAATAATACTGAAATGGAAGTTCAGGAGTCCTGGGTCCTAAAACTGACTGGAGTCACTGTGGCAACCTCTCTGGGTATGCTTCATTGGTAGTCTCTTACAGTCTCTTTTCAATCTAAGTAATTCTACAATAATCTTGAAACCATCTTATGTATTATCTCACCAACTGTTAGGACCTGTGCCAGTAAGACTGTCTTGTGTTTAGCTTTCACTAAGATTCTAACACATACCTAATTACACTTGGAAGATTAGTTTTTTCTTATTGCCAAATTTAAGACTGGCTGTGGTGGGAAAAAAATAATCTGGCTGACAGTAAGGTGGCAGTATTAATAGCAGGTAAGGCGCCATGCAGTTTTTCATTCACTTTAATTAGTGGAATAGATTTCCTATAGTTCAATTTCTTTCTTTAAACTTCAGAAAGACAGTCATGCCATAGCCTAAATTCTGAAGTACCTTTAGTTTTCTTACCTAAACATAGATCCAGTAATTCAGTTTCCTATACCTGCTCCCAAACACTGGTCTGTGGTGATTTGTAGTGAAAAAGAAAGCAGCTCAGGTAGTGATTTTTTCTATTAAGCTTAACTTGGTGTCTAAATTCTTAATTTCCTAAATTACGTCATTTTTATTGTCAAAACATCCTTCGCCCAGTACTTACACATACAAAATTTTATCATTTTAGTTATTTGTTGACTAAGCAAAACAAAAAGTAACTACAACAGTCCCAACACCTAAAAAAAACTAAGCACAAATCCAACTCTGAAATAGAAATGTTTGGTCAATACTGCCTTAGCCAAAATGATTAAGTAATCTCTTTGACTTTACGCAGTTATCTCTAGTGGTAGACCTTTTTCTGAAGCAGCCCCATTTCATCTTCGGATAATTAAAAACCGATTTTCAATCTTCAGCCAATGGTCCCAATCATGACCCCTTAGAAACACATAAAGTATCTTAATTATTCTGCCTCATGATAGCTCTTTACATGTTTAAAGATACTAGGCATTATAATGCTATGTAGGCTCCCCTGTATTGTGCCTTTCTCCAAACAAAATCAACGAACTCCTATTTTTCTAAGAAAAGTCTGAATAATCTAATCAGTTCTGATTTCCTTTGCTCTATTACTAACTTTGAAATAATCTAAAAAGCTAGTTATGTTTTCTCTACATTAATAAAATTTCAAAGACTTGAAATTTATAACATCACATCACTTGTAGTCAGTCAGTCCACAAATATACAACACGGGATGAAGCAGTTTACCTTTGCTTTTCAACCCATTTCCAAGATATGCACAAATGTAAATTAAAAGGGAATTTTTAATGTTTTCTAAAACCTGTAGAGAATCTTAAAAGATACACTGATTACAAATCACTGCTACTAATTAAAGCAGCATTACTTGGAGGTAGTTTGTCATTTATGTACTTTCATATAAAAACATACAAACAAAAAACCCTTATAGTATTCTGTAATTCAAACTTGTAAGCCTGAAGTACAAAGATATCTGAATTATACATAAGTCAATTTCATTAAGGTGTTCCCCTTACCCCAATTAGTCTAAATTAGTACACTTGCAAAGAAATCTGAATTAAATGTCAGTCAATAAAATTCACAAAGCCAGAAGCAGTTTAGTGCTCACAAGTTTATATTTTTAGGTTTGAATAAAGACTCTTGTGTATTTTCTAAATACACAGACAAAACAGTTTCGGAAGTTTACATACATGTCTTAGGACACTTATATTAGGTAGGTAATTTACATTTTAAAAAGTTGGTCTTCGTAAAAGATCTTCCCAAAGAGCTTTTACAAACAGCAGGCAGAAGTGTTCTTTTATGTTTACAGTGTTCAAAATGCCAATGCTCCCACTAAATAATGGCCTCAACCATCACTCTCCTCAACCCAAAATACTGTTCTCAATAGCTAGTGTACTCCAAATTTAAGTACCCAATGTCATAAAATTTAGGGCTAGAAAACATCTTTTGAAGTGTGCTTATCCCTAACACATTTTAAACTATCTAGAATTCTTTAATTTCAGATGAAAGCAGGGATACAGCAGGAAAAAAAAAAACTTTCCATTTTAAGTCCTAAAGTGACTAAACACCTGTTAGTTCTAAGTGTGGATATTATGTACCATCGTTAAGTTTAAGGATCTGGGTGACTGAACGGCACAAAAACTGGGGTTTCTATCTAGTTCTTCAGATAAAAACCATTCTTTTATAAAATTAAAATGCCACAGCCGGTTAAGAGCATGTGCTACACTGATGTGTCTTAATATAGTCAAAGTGACAAAACAACTGCTTTATGAGGAAAGAGTAGTAAGGAAATTTGTTGGGGGGAGGAAAGACGCTCAAAATTCTAAACACAGCTGTCTTACAGGAAAAATATAAATCCATAGACTCCATTAAGAGCTGAAATTCTACAAGAGTTGTTTAGTGAGGCAGCAATAGAGCCTCCTTGAAAGAGTATGGGCTTCAGAATCAGACGTGCTCGAAGCCCCAGCTCTATCACAGCTGTGTTAAATTAGCCAAGTTTCTGAATTTCTCTGAGCCTTTCCTCATCTATAAAATGGAGACAATTAGCACCTACCTTATAGAGGATTAAGGTAAAATCAGGTATACAGCACAATGGCAAGTGTGGGCACTCAAAAAAAAATTGGTAGTTTTTTGAATCGTTTTTCAGAAAAATGAATCTAAACCCTTCATGCTATGTTCAGAAAATCCTAAAAAATATAAATAAAGCTTACTAAAGTTTTAAAATTTAAGATTCTTAAAAACCTATTTTCCATCACACTTTCCCCCATATTATACTACTCCAGTCATATTCAGGCCCTTTACACCATTTTGTATTAATATAAATGCCCAAGTCCTAATCCTTTCATTTCCTATTTTCTCCTTCCTTTCCCCTGTCTTTGCTCATTTCTTTTTCCTCTTGGTTATCTATTATTTAACAACTTTAAGATGTGTTATGCACCTATTATGTACCAGTGTTCTAAGCACTTTACATGAATTAACTCATTTAGCTCACTCTTCTCCAGTAGGATGGCTGTACCTAACCCAGCTAGTGTGTTTTCCTCAATTTCAAAGCTACTCATTACTGTTCAGTTTCCCTTTCCTATAATGTTTCTTCTTTTTTAAACTCTTAATTGCTAGTGTGCTAAATTTAGCAAAATATCTAGTAAATAAGAAAAATGAACAGGGGTCCATATGGAAGTATCTGTCTCTGAGAACTCTAAGAAATAATGCACAATCTTGATTTATGAGACTGTCTGTAACTACAGAGTGAATATGAAAGAAAGTTTATACTCTTCCCCTTCATTAAAATTAAAAGCTCTAAAATACTTTTTCATTTAAAATATAAATTACAAGAGACAACTTCGCCAAATGTGTAACATAATTCTGCCAGAGTTCCACAGACAAAATTATGAGTATTTCATTGTTACCTCTGAGACCAATCATAAGTTCTTAGTATCTATCAACTTCCTGAAATTTTACTGTAAGTCAGAAAAAGAATACACTTAAAAAAATAGAAATGTCCAGTAGTATACCTTAGTACTAAAACTATTTTTTAAAAAGATCTAGATGGGAAAAGGCAGTCCCTCGAGATCATGAAACAAAATAAGTTAGGCAGTCAGCAAGTAGAAAAATCTGTCAATTCTGTTTCTGGTAAAATGTTTACTTCAAAGAAATTTTTATATAGGCTGAGGCTAATATATTCAAGAGTATAAACACTTTTCCTTTGGATTACCTAAAAACAAACTTTTAAAGTATCATATTTCAATTGACTAAAAATATAGCCAAATCTGTCACAACACAACATAAAATGGACAATTATAGAATATTTTAAATTAACAGTAACAAGCCATCTACATCAAACCTTATTTCCAACTAAAACCAAACAAAAGCACAACAATCCCGTAGTGTACCAAGTGTGTATTTCAATTTACTGTATGCAATCTAACAAAAATTTGGTCATAATTTACCAGATATACATAAATGATTTAAGTAGTAAAAGAAAATTCAGCTTCAAGAGAGTAAGTTCATATCTTGAGGAAAAGTAAAAGTACATTAAGAATGTAAAGCCAAAGTCCAGTTTCTATGCAATAAGTGAACTGTAGTCTAATAAAGCAGATTTAGGTGATTTTTAGATATATATCTTTGTTCTTTAATATATATTTATATATAGACAGATCTACCAATTGTAAACTAGTTTATTTAAAGGAAGGGAATAAATGGGATGAAAGAAATCTTTATACTATACTTACATATTCACAAAGAACATTTTACGTTTAAAATACTTTTTCATTCATAGTATCTTTGCCCAACTAATTTCTACCAGAAATACATTTTACTCATTTGTCTAGAACATTAAGATGTACTCATCTGTTTTAAACAAAAATCAAACTGAAACTATTCTTATCTGTCAGGTTTACAGTTATGTAGAAACTACAATATAGATGACAAAAGATGCATCTAACCATGTAACTGTAATTTATCTTTGATTTATCCAAGCAGAAACATCATTGTCTAACAATAAACCATTATTCTACTGAAATCAGAGACAATGATAAAGCTTGTCTCTTAAAAAACATCAACTTTCCAACTTTGATCAGATGGAGCACCAAAGGGATTATATCTGTCAAAGCATCTTTGCAATTTTTTCCACATAACTAGCATAATTTAGTTACCTGATATAAAATAGGAAAATATACTCAATTTTTATTTAAAAGAAAGCTGAAAATATGACATCCCTCAATCTTATATAATATACAATATGCTAATAAATGCCATACATGTTAACAATACGTGAAATGCTGCTGAGAGTTCCACAATCAGCTAATTCATGTCACCAGGCTAAGTAAATCTGACAATTTCACCTCAATATGTCACCCTTTGTACCCTGAAGAATTTAGTTTATAGAATAATAAAGCTTCTCAGAATTTTATTTGTAAGATTCTTGAGACTGTTGAATCATGGTGACTACTAGGACTGTATCAAGGTGTAGTGACTTCAAGGAACAGAAAAAAATAAATTAAGTATTGATCATAATTTCAAAACAATATCCCGCTAAGTATGAAACGAAAGAGAATGCACATTTTGTGTTAATTTTAATGATAAAAGGGACATGGGTAAAAACCTGATATTTCACTTATATTGCATAACAAGCTAACCAAACTGGACATGGTGGATAAATTATAAAACAAATCATTTTACTTATTTCTATGATTTTTCTTTCAATTAGGTCTTTCAAATAGGACTGAGGTATAGTACACTGGCAAAAATAAAGAGGCAAACAAGAATAGTGCCAAAGTAACAGATACCCAAAACCGAATACCATGTCAGAAAACATCATATAGTAACCATTTATCAGATTAGAGCAGCAGAAGAAAGTTACTTCTAAATCATAATCATTTTAGTGGTATTTGTCAACTTCGCCACGGTAACTTCATAACATCATTCTTCATTTGTGAAGTAGTAAAATTCATGTCAAAAAGGAAGGGGGGAATGGAGGAAGTCAGTTAGTTCATTCCAATAAATTACCTCTCCAGTTCTTATAAACATGCCCATCAGCACAAAATTGAGAAATAATACCTAAGACTAGAAGAGACTTGGTTTAAGTTATGAAGCAAATTAAATGGAAAAATACAAGAAAATAGAACCAATGGGGTTGAAAAAGCCCCTCACTGAAAATCTGTATTAAAAAAAATAAAATTAATAAAAATAAAAATAGAAACAAAACTCTACTAGTACAAACTAGCCTGAGTGGTTTGATGGACAGAGTGATTGGGTCAAATGTCACTGTACTTCCATAAATGGATTTTCTCCATTCATGTTAAAGTAGCACATGAATGTAAGCTCTTTAAGGACTATTTTCATAGGACCCAAATAGTTACTGTATATCCTATAAATAGAAAATATTTTACTTTGATAACTGACTGAATATGTGGGGACTCCATGTAATCCAACCACATGGTTGTTTGCTGTATAGTCCTGTGCAAATATAAAAAAAAATTTTTTTTTGCTATAAGGCTTTGACCCTACAGTTTTCACAGCAACATAACTACTATCCAGCATGTACCATATTTTGCAAGCCTTCAAGTTCAACAATCCAAATTGTCGATTCATATTAGGTCCAAATGCAGCATCCTTGAGGAGTATAGTAGGTCAGTTAATCATCTAGAGACATACAGACTTCTCCTGATTCATCCCATCGAGAGGGATCATTCTGATCTTCTCCATCATCAACTAGCTCTTCATCAGCTTCTCCTACTTCATTCTCCTCGTATTCTTCATCCCGAGGGAATTCTGTATCCTGTCCCTGATCTACACCTTCTTGCCCTCCTGGTTGTGATTTATCTGCACAGTCTACACAAACACCATAACGTCGAGATCCATGTCTTATTCCAACACTGGCTGCTAACATGAAGATCTTCTTACACACCATACATTTGTATTTTTTATCCTTTTTATGCACCTAATTGAAGGGGGGAAAAATCCAATATAAGGATATTATATATAATAGAATGCATTTGAACCACTCAAATTAAACCACACATTTAATAATGAGTGACTATACCACTGTTTCTCTGTAAAAAGCTCACTATCAGTTCATAAAGTCAAACTCTTTGTTTAAAGCAATTTAGGAGACAATCTTCCTTAAATTCACAATTAACTGTTTAAATCCCTTTAAACTTCACTGACATAAATACAGTTTATCTCAAAGATTAGCTGTATTTAAAGTTACTTACCAGGGAATGTCTTTTTACATGTTCTCTTCGAGTAAACAGTTTTCCACAAATATCACAGCTAAATGATCTCACTCCTGTGTGAATGAGCAAGTGCCTTTTTAGTGTTCGTCTGTATTTGGCTACATAGCTACAATGAGGGCATTTTAACTTGTTCATGATTAGAGATGATTCACCTATGAGAATTAACAAAAAAAGAGAAAGTGCTTATTATATATTAAACAGAAAACTTGCTATCAAAACTTCTTATCTCTGAGAACAGCAATTATGTAGAACTACTGATACTTGTTTTTTTTAAAAAATGCAGAATATGAAAGCTTTTAATTCTTTTTTTTTTTTAATTTTTTAATTTTTTTTGAGACGGAGTCTTGCTCTGTCGCCTGGGCTGGAGTGCAGTGGCCGGATCTCAGCTCACTGCAAGCTCCGCCTCCCGGGTTTACGCCATTCTCCTGTCTCAGCCTCCGGAGTAGCTGGGACTACAGGCGCCCGCCACCTCACCCGGCTAGTTTTTTTTTTTTCTTGTATTTTTAGTAGAGACGGGGTTTCACCGTGTTAGCCAGGATGGTCTCGATCTCCTGACCTCGTGATCCACCCGTCTCGGCCTCCCAAAGTGCTGGGATTACAGGCTTGAGCCACCACACCCGGCCGAAAGCTTTTAATTCTTAACAATTATTTAATAATTCTGTATTTGTTTAGTTGACTAATACTTGCCATTTTCCCAAGTTTCTTGTTTTGGCCAAGATTCTGGCAATAATCCATACTTGAAATCATTTGAAGCACCTGGTATCAATCCATACTTGAAATCATTTGAAGTACTTGGTATCAATCCATACTTGAAATCATTTGAAGGACCAGGCATCAAACCATACTTGAAATCATGTGAAGTACCTAGTACAAGTAAAAAGTCTGAATTAGTAATAGTAATAAAGATCTGTCTCTTATCAGAGTCAGAAAACAGAAAATATATTTATATCCTATGAGCACTGATAGAACTTCATAGTGAGTTAAATAAAACTGTATTTTAGTCTACAATTGAGATGTCTTCCTACTTTATTATCACAATTAAACAAAATACTATTCAACTGTAATAGAAGAAATTCAGTTAAAAAAAAAAAAAAATCATGGGCCAGGCACAGTGGCTCATGCATATAATCCCAGCACTTTGGGAGGCTGAGGCAGAAGGATCACTTGAGCCCAGGAGTTTGCAACCAGCCTGAGCAACATGGAGAAACTCCATCTCCGTCTCTACAAAAAAAGTTTTAAAATTAGCTGGGCATGGTGGTGGGTGCCTGCAGTCCCAGCTACTTGGGAAGATCATTTGAGCCCAGGAGTTGCAGTGATTCAAGATTGCGCCACTGTACTCCAGCCTGGGTGACAGTGAGACAATGTCTCAACAACAACAACAACAACAACAACAACAACAAAAAAGGTGCTGGTGGGGGAGAGAAAAACATGAGTATCATTTAATTGTGCAGACGCCACAAGAAATTACCCTTTTAAAGGATGGGTATATTCAAACCAGAACTCCTAATAGTTGCTTTTTTCTAACTACTCTATCACTTGAGATTTTATCACCCTAAAGCCCAGCTATCAAATGGGATATTCTCCTTATTACAAACCCAGAATAGGCACATAATTTTAAGATTAATTAGTATAGAAAAATGGACTGAGAATAAAGAATATACACAGGATAATTAAAAATTTAAAGTTCTATTACTACATCATTGTTGTTTCAGACATATTAGGGCAAGGTAACTGAATGTTCTCAGGGTTCACTGAAATTTCTTTCTAACTCCATCCTTAAATAAAATAACGTGCAGAAGATAGAATCAAAATAGAATAATGCATGTGCCTAAGGATCTTCAGATTAGCAAGGGCGGGAATTATATCCACCGGATTTAATTCCATCTTTAATGTAATTCCTTGGACCAGGAACCTTTTCGCAATAGGAATATATCCAGAATCTTCTACAACTATTGCCACCTTGATCCAATCAATGGTGAGCTCTAGCCCCTGGACTGTCTTTAGTAGCCACCAAAAACTTGTCTCCCTACTTCCACTGTTGCCTTCCTGGAGTCTGTTCTGAGGAGAGAAATCACAGATTCTTTAAAACACTACCTTAAGGCAGATCACCATCAGCTTACAAGGCTGCAAAGACTACCCACCCTCACAATAAAAGCTAGAGACTTTCAGTATCTTCCAAAGCTT
Organism: Piliocolobus tephrosceles; assembly: GCF_002776525.5. Lineage (NCBI taxonomy): Eukaryota > Metazoa > Chordata > Mammalia > Primates > Cercopithecidae > Piliocolobus > Piliocolobus tephrosceles. The sequence goes on along the minus strand of NC_045440.1, from coordinate 81,436,209 downwards.
TACCTGGTGGAGCCCTGGCTTCCAACCACCCTTTCAGTCACTCTATTCCAACCATACTGACCTCTGTGCTGTTCCTCGTCCATGATAAGCATGCTCCCAATTCAAAGCACTTAAGCTGCCTAAAACACTCCTTGCCAAGATACAGTTCATTCAAGCAGCAATAATACATTTTCCTCCCATGGGCATCACGGTTTCAAAAGTAAAGAATGTTTATCCAAATGGATTTGCTAAGAATCATTTCCCATATATGTTCCTAGACATGTTGTTCCTCTTAAAAATTAAGATAACTTAAGATTCCTTTTGGTGAAAGTCTTAATACCCAACAAAGTAAAAATGTCTCTAAAGTATTTTAAAACTGCACATCATTACTATTACTGTAAACTGTGCTGTACTTGGAATATCTTGACCGGTTTTTGATGTAAAGAAAGCTCCCTGCACCCATAGCTACATATAATTCAACTATAATTCATCATAGTTGCACCTAATTTGTGTTTGGAAGTAAGCTGTAAGAATCCTAAAGTGAAGCATTTCTGGGTGAGGGATAAAGAATGGGATGGAGCTGGTAGCCTGGAGGTCAACCTACTGTTAGTTTCACATTTTTAAATAAAGTTTGAGCTTTATGATCCATATTTCTTGTCTAAATCAGTACAAAGTCAAACTCCAAGACAGCAAGAACTGTGCCTATCTTACTTGCCTTGGTTTTTCTACTAAGACATATGCCCTATGATTACTTGTAGAATAAATGTTAACTAGCACATGCCAATATGTTCTTCTGACTTGCTTAAAATAACTTGGGAAACTAGTATCAAAAGACATGTTAGATGTTCTAATATCTACAATTATTCACAACATATAAGAATAAGGAAATAGGCCAGGCACAGTAGTTTGTGCCTGTCATCCCAGTAATTTGAGAGGCTGTGGGAAGATCGCTTGAGCCCATGAGATTCAGGCCAGCCTGGGTGACAAAGCGAGAGCCCATCTCAAAAGAAAGACAGAAGAATATCCCTAAAACAATTTGTAAACTGAAAATCCAAGATTCAACATCCATGATAACAAGGAATGTAACACTTTATCTGGAACACAAAATGGTAATTCAAATTAAGTAAACCTTGCCCCAAATTTCTTTCATCTCTCCTAATTCTTATAACAGAGAATACTCGTAGGAATTACAAGAATGGCCTGAATAAAGGTACTGTCATTGTAATTCAATACACTTAAGGATCATTAAGGTCATAGAGCTCTTCAAGATGGTGCTTACTGATCAATAATAACCTTCTGGGTACATTATTCCATAATAGAAAACTAAGGAAAAAGCAATGTAAGTTTTTGACCTCAAAATCATCAAGCAAAGGCTGATCTCAGATGCAAAAATACTAATGCATCAAAATGTCCCCTTTAAGAGGAATAACCCTATATCAAAGATTTACAAATTTAAAAGTTTACATATGAATTCACAGGCCCCTAACTACACCCTTTCTTGGACTAGATTTCAAAACTGAGAAAGCAAGTGCAGTAACACCTTCTTGCGCTGTTAGCAATTTTCTGTACAAACAAAATCTTTAAAATTCAACACATCTGACGTATGAACTGCTAAATTCAAAACTTGTTTTGTAAATTCTTTTAGACAGTCAGGGGAAACCACCTTAAGGCAGTTTCTTCAGAAATGTGGCTTTATTTTGGTCAGTACATACTGAATTCAGAGCCCATGACTACTTTTTGTAAGAAGTACCTCATTGTCTCTGTTCTCATCAACTTTGAAAACAATTCCAAAGTTAGTCAAACTGAATCAATCAATAAACATCCATATCTATCTTCAACAAATACTAGTTTTGTCATGTTTTTATGTACACACACACATACATGCTTTCTATGCACTATTTGAAAACATGCATGCTCATAACTTCAAGCCTAAATGCATCTTCTAGAACATGCTCCTAGATAACCACCATATAAGAAATTTAAAACTGCTTATCACTTAACACATACTACATATTCTAATTTCCGGTTGGCCCCAAAATGTCCTCTTTAGTCATTTCTTGTTCCCATGATCTAAGCAAGATCCATGCTGCACTTTAGTTTACTTCCCTGGTCTCCTTCAATCTAGTGGTTTCCCCACTTGTCTATCATAACATTAATATTTTAGAGTTTGGACAGGTTTGGACTACCTGTCGTATACATCGATGTCTGGGTTTTCCTTTGTCATCAGATACAAGCTGAACAGTTCCTCAAGAATACGCATAAGAAATGTTGTGTGCCAGGTAGTACATCAAATCAGTCAGCCTTTAATTTCAGTTTGTTCTCTTACTAATGACACTTAAGTTTAATCACTTAGTTACGACAATCTTCCTCAGATCTCTTTATTCTAAATTTACCTTTTCCCCTTTGCAAGTGGAAATCATCTATGGGAATCTATGGGAATAATTTGAGACCATGTGAATATGATATTCCCCAACAACCTTTCACCCTATCATAGTGGGACAAGCCCATTAACAGTGGCTTAACATCCACTGATGATTTTGAATTATTTCCTGTGGGGGTTGCAAAATAGCTATTTTTCCAATTCTATCATTCTTCTATCAGCTTGGCATTCTTCTGTAAAGATTGACTTTCTTTTACTCTATTTCATTCATAACATACTCATGAATTCTTTGTTTTTATATTCATCAAGCTTCCTCCAATGCACTGCTGATATCACACAGAACTAATCAACATTTTCTATAGCCATTAACTACACCATCATTTTGCATAAAAACTAATTAAAATAAATTCAATCATTATTGTAATTACCATTTCCATTCCGTATCTATATACCAGCAGGAAGCCATAAGGCATATTAACTCAATTACTTTTTATATGTAACAGTTTTTAAACTAAACAAATGACTCCCTCAAACATACAAAACCAGAAACATCAATTTGCATTCACCAATTTTCCAAAGTCATCATGAACATAGCTAACATAGATTGAGAGTAGTTATATACAATAGAACCCCTTATGGGAGAGAAATTACAGTAGGCTGCAGGTAAGATGTAACACTTCCCAATCTTAAATGTACTGTTGCTAAAATCTTACTGTACCTACCAGCATCACCTCCATCTTGACTAGTGCCAGCTTCAGCCAATAAATTTGCATTCACATTCCTATCACCATCTGGCCCCGAGAGTAGAGCACCATCTAAATCTGAAAAGGAAACATAGAAAAATTTATCTACAAACCACACCATAGCCACCACCCAAAACACCACTCTTTCTTGGAACTGTTTCTTAAATAAAAAGTACCATCTGTAAGTACTGAATTATCTACTGTGTTCAATACTACAAGGCTCACAGAAGCCAAAGACATGTACAGTGAGTACAGTGTACTGGTTAGGAATGGGCTGTAGAACCAGGGTGAATTAGGTGCCACTCATATTTCTGTTACAGGCTACGTGACCATGTGCCTTAGTTTCTCCCTAATTTATATCATAGATGTGATCTAGGAATCTAATTGGATAATGTAACAAGGCAAGTATTACAATTATGGTAATTGACACTCAAACAATACTGCTAGTATTAACTAGTAAGTACTAGATGTATAAAACACATTGTTGGTGCATCCGTATTGGTTCACAAGTGGATAAGACCAATTAAAGCTAGAATGCTTGACTGGAAGTGGTGGCTCAGGCCTATAATCCCAGCACTTTGGGAAGCTGAGGTGGGTGGTTCACTTGAGGCCAAGAGTTCGAGATCAGCCTCGTCAACATGGAAAAACTACACCTCTACAAAAAATACAAAAATCAACCAGGTGTAGTGGCACACACCTGTAGTCCCAGCTACTCGGGAGGCTGAGGTGGGAGGATCTGCCTGAGCCCAGGAGGCAGAGGCTACAGTGAGCTGAAATCACACCACTGCACTCCAGTATGGAGCAACAGAGTGAGACCTCATCTCAAAAAAAAAAAGTTTGACTGTCAGAATACAGAATATAGATGGCAAATAAAACCATGGGAGTGAAACAGATGAGACAGTGAGAAAAGATTAAGTACACTGAAGAATCCTAACATTTAATGAGTTACAAAAAAACATATAAAAAACCTTTAAGGGAAAAGTAGTCCACTTTGTCAACACTCCCTAGAATTCAAGATGAATGCTAAAAATGGACATCACTTTCATTCAATAAGCACCTAGGATGTCACTGGTAATCTTACTGAGCGATACTGGTGAGTAGGTGGGCAAGCAGATAAAACGAGTGGTCTGTTGTGAAGAGATGATCATCAATTAAGAAAAAATGCTGACAATCTTTCTGAGAAATTTAACTATAAAAGGGAAGTATAGGAAATAGGGTAATGACTTTTTTCTTTTTTAAGAAAGTGAAACTTACATTTTTTTTGGAGACAGGGTCTCCCTCCGTCACCCAGGCTGGAGTGCAATGAGATGATGCAGTGGCACGATCTCAGCTCACTTCACTGCAACCTCTGCCTCCCAGGTTCAACCGATCCTCCTACTTCAGCCTCTCAAATAGCTGGGACTACAGGTGCACACCACCACACCTAGCTAATTTTTGTAATTTTGTGTAGAGACAGGGTCTCACTATGTTGCCCAGGCTGGTCTTGAATGCCTGAGCTCAAGCAATCCTCCTGCCTTGGCCTTCTAAAGTGCTGGGAGTACAGGCATGAACCACAGCACCTGGCCAAAAGTTACATATTTAAATGCTGACAGGAAGGAGTCACTAAAGGGAGAAGTTAAAGATACTAAAGATATTGCTGCGAAGAGAAGGAATTAACCATTGTGTAACATTCCTAAGGAGTCTTGCAATACAGGGGCACAGGTCTGGGTACTTAAGAGAGACAGCAGAGACAATCAGTGTTAAAGCCAAAACTTAAGGACAGAGTTAAAGCCAAAACTTAAGGATATTCCACCAGGCTGTTGGTTTCTCTTTTCTCTGTAAGGTGAAATTAGTAGAATGTAGCATTATTGCTTAGAATAAATGGGTTGGAAGTCAGAACAATGAACAAGCATTTAATGTGGAAAGAACAGTAAATAGAGAACTCCTCTGCCCAATCCTTAAGAACAGGGATACTGCTTAGGTATCTAGGATTATACCTAGATAGGATACTATTTAGGTATTTTCCCACTATTTATCATAATGCATGATAAATAAAAGACTTTTTAAAATACCGTTTGCCAGGCATGGTGGCTCAAGCCTGTAATCCCAGCACTTTGGGATATATATGTATTGTAGTTAAATGCTGGCTTGAATAGTCTGCCCTTTGCAACTTGTATCACTAAACAAAGTTTAGTTTTAATTCATGGTATCTGAAGAACAATTTGGTTTTTTGGTCTACAATTAAACTAAAACCTATCATGAACTGAAAATATTTAACTGAAATTTAGTGGTTTTGTTTTCTTAAAGTTAAATGTATTTCAATAATCAAAAAATAACATTGGTCAGGCATGTACTAGTCCTAGCTACTGAGGAGGCTGAGGCGGGAGGATGGCTTGAGCCCAGGAGTCCAAGGCTGCAGTGAGCTACAATCATACCACTATACTCCAGTCCGGGCAAGAGTGAGACCCTGTCTCAACAAAATTGAAATAAAAATAAAAAATACAATTATTCAATTTCACTAGACTTCTCAATCTTTTTTAAAAAAGTCATCATTCTGAAATGCAGTCTGTTCCAAGGACATTTCTCACAATTCTGCCGAGTGGGTTTTCAAATACAGGTTTCTATTTATGCAAAATTCTATAGTGAATTGCTGAAGGCTTTCCTCAATTCTTAAGAGGCATTTCCTAACTCCTACCCTACCCCTAAAGTACTGTATTAGAACTTGTGATTTCTAATTCTACATGGACAACAAGTATAGACCTCCTTGGCCAAAACCCTATGAAATAAATAGCAAGTGTATTTGTCTCATGTCTCTTTTGAAAGGCACCAACTACTTGGTTCTTGATATCAAAAACAAATCTCAAAAACAGGCGAGTTCTTCCAAGTTGACAATCTTTTGACAATAGTGTGCTTAACTTTCAGGACGCAATATATTATGTCACTGCTTACCTTATTCAAAACCAGCTAAACCACCTAGTAATTCATTATTAGAGATGTTGATGTGAATGGAATAGAAGCCAGACAAGCAACCATTTACTTGACATGAATAAATTTTGCTTCATTAGGAAGCATGATAGCAATTCTTGGTCATCATCTTTTTCTCTAAAATTACAAGATTACAAAATAAACTCTAATACACCTGCTTTTGTGATATCAAGTATCTTCCTATGGGAATCTTAAGCTTCATTTAAAGGTAGCAAAAAAAAGGGCTAACATTTCTTTGCAAACAGCACAAATCCTTTTGGAAGACTGATTCAAACATTAGTTTCCTTACCCCTCTTCTCACTACTGCACTTGTCTAAAACACACACACACACACACGCGAACACCACACTGGTTTCACAAGATGACAGCTATTTTTCTGACTGGTGGCAGGCACACATGTGGCATGTAATATTCAAATGACCAGAACTAAATGACAAGCTATGTAGGATGTCTTCTATTTTAAAAAATGTCTTTTCTCAGTGAACAGATAGCAATCTCTATAACAAAAAACAGATTATATGCATCCAGCAGTAAGTAAAATCTTTCAACATTTTATCAATGAGCAAACTAAGGCTGAGAGAGGTTAAATAACAAGCTAATGGCAGAGGTCTGCACTATTTAGTAACTGTATTACCTTGCTTCCTGACAGTTTATTACAAGCACCAAGCCTCAGGGCCTGGCACATAAGCAGGCAATCAAAAAACTACAATTTGCAATGCTGGGAACATGAGAGCAGAAGTATATTCACATGTACTTTGCTGCTGACACTTGATATGCTCTTTTTGTGACATGAACAAAAATAAACATTAATTCCACTCTGTCTTAAACCAGCATCCATTTTATTACTTTCCCTTTATTTAACAACATATTCTCCAAAATCTTAAGGATACCAAGGTACTAGCTATCTTCAGAGGTAAAACTGAAGGTAAAACTATCTTCAGAGGTATTATTCATGGAAGGACAGATACAGTGGCTCATGTCTGTCCCAGCACTTTGGGAGGAGGCCAAAATAGGAGGATCGCTTGAGCCCAAGAGTTCAAGGCTGCAGCGAGCTCCCACTGCACTCCCTCCATGGGCGAAAGACTAAGACCCTGTCTCCCAAAAAAAATGAAAATATTACCATAGATTTTTAAAAATCTTATAACAAACAGTGGAAAAAGAATGAGATGGGATTAAAAGACTGGTCTAAATCTCAGTCTCTACCTCCCAAAAATGTGCCCTTGACCAACGATATTAGTAAATGAAAATTCTGAGCAAAGTACAAGACAAAACAAAGTATCATTAAAGACAAGACTAATCTTGGTGCCTTGGTCATGTCAGAAATCTCATAGATCATGGTGGGCTACCAACCCTTCCAAATTATGTGTGAAGTGAGTAGCATAGCACCTGCCTGTGAATGCTAAATTAAACAAGACTGAGTTGGAAAGAAGGTTTCCCTGACCATTTGCTTGTGATTCTCAATATTCCAACCATTAGGCAAGTGCAGACTAATCCAGATTTTCTTAGAATACAAATACTCTTGAAAAGATATAAGACACTGGGAAAGAAATTTTAAGAAACAGCTAAACAAGTTGTATAAAAACTCAGACTCATATCTACTCAACTTTCATTTTCATTTAAATACATTATCAGCCAAGTTTCTCTTATGGTAACAGTTTCAGAACTAAAAGCAAATGCATTCAGTGCTCCCCCCCCCCCCCATAAACAGGTACAGACTTTTTCTCTTCGGTTTTCTCCTTTCAGTGGACAGTAAATTCAGTTGCAAATGTATTATATAAACCACCATTTACAGTTCCTATAGTGGCCTTTTAAACTCAAAATAGCTTCCCTTTCACTCGCAAACTCATTGACAAGTGACTGCCCCATCTTAGACTAGGCTCAAGTGTTTCTTCCTTGCATTATTCCAAAGTGCTGTTATTTCTCCCTAACAGGTTCCCCCAGTACATGCCCCACCTCCAATCCATGAAAAATGCTCTTAAACTTTGTAGTCTTAAATGCAACATAAACAGATCAAATATCTAGTTAAAAACCACTCATTACTTCAGAGTCTGTAAAACAAGTCACAATACAAAAATAACTAGTTATACCTATAGACAAGATGGTAGGAAATTGGAGATGTCCCCACAACACTATTCCTTTTCTATTCTTCTACCCACTCATTCCAATTTCTTCCCACCTTGCAAGTCAACGAATGTTCTTTTCCTCCTCCTAGCAAACTTGTAAATAACAAAAGATTCACTCACACTGCCTTCTCTATGAAGCCTTCCCCAACTCTACTGGACAGTTAGGACTGTTCCACTGCACCCCCTCATGCATCTTAAATAATCTAATTTAACGTTTATCACATGGCACTGCATATGCTTCTACCCCACAGTCACCCTATTGTGAGTAAGTTCCACATAAGGGACTCCTCAATCTTGACATTATGTGGCCTATTGCTCAGTGTCTTTAGATTTTAAATAAATACATTTCCAAATTTCCTATTATATGTGGAAAGCTATTTTGGAGTTCCCAGAAAGTTGTAACATTTCTGAAGAGTAAAGCTTTGAATGAAAATTTACACTATCTGGTCACCCTACTATATATTAAGGCTGTATCAGAAACCAAAAATTCAGTTCTATAAAAAACTTTCAGGGACTGACTTTTATATGGTTTAGACAATTTAACACCTTCAGCAGGAAGAAGTCACAAAAACGTCTTAACTGACCCAGCTCTTCAGCTTTACTCTGACCACTTAAAGAGTTTCCAACTTACAGGTAATAATCACCAGCGCAGCCACTTCTTGGGTCAAGTACAATACAGGGAAGGAAAGCCAACAGTAAGCAGAGCAAAAGGGGAAAAAGTGGCAGACTACTATTTCCACTACCATATGGTTGCGTACTACCATCTTTTAAAATTAAATACTGAAGATTCTTACGCATTAGTATATTGTATAACTTATTAACTATTATTTATTTTTAAAAATAAGCATCAGGGCTGGGTACAGTGGCTGCAACCCCAGCACTCTGGGAGGCTGAGGCAGGAGGCGAGTTGAGCCCAAGAGCTGGAGACCAGTGTGGGCAACATAATGAGACCCTGTCTCTATTTTTAAGATCTTAAAAAAAATTAGTCAAGAGTGGTGGCCCGTGCCTGTAGGTGTGCCCAGGTACTCAGAGGCTGAGGCAGGAGGATCACTTGGGCCCAGGAGTTTGAGGCTATAGTGAGCTATGATCACTGCACTCCAGCCTGGGTGACAGAGGGAGATCTTTTTTTTTTTTTGAGACATCGTCTCGCTCTGTCCCCCAGGCTGGAGTGCAGTGGCACGATCTTGGCTCACTGCAACCCCTGCTCCTGGATTCATGTCATTCACCTGCCTCATCCTCCCAAACAGCTGGGACTACAGGCACCCGCCACCACGCCCGGCTAATTTTTTTGTATTTTCAGTAGAGACAGGGTTTCACCGTGTTAGCCACGATGGTCTCCATCTCCTAACCTTGTGATCCACCGGCCTCGGCCTCGCAAAGTGCGGGGATTACAGGCATGAGCCATTGCACCCGGCCTTTTTTTTTTTTTTTTTGAGATAGAGTCTCGCTCTGTCACTCGGCTGAAGTGCAGTGGCATGATCTCTGCCTGCCGGGTTAAAGTGATTCTCCTGCTTCAGCCTCCCGAGTAGCTGGGATAATAGGCATGCGCCACTACGCCCAGCTAATTTTTGTATTTTTAGTAGAGACGGGGTTTCACCATGTTGGCCAGGATGGTCTCGATCTCTTGACCTCCTGATCCGCCCGCCTCAGCCTCCCAAAGTGCTGGGATTACAGGCATGAGCCACCGCACCTGGCCTCAGAGGGAGATCTTGTCTCTTAATAAAATATAAAATAAAATAAAATAAATAAAGATCTGGCTTTCAGCATCCTCCCCCGAGTTATTAGAACCCCAAGTTACTAATGAAAAATGAAATTAAATTCTGACTTGTAGCTCATCCTTCATAGCATACTCCATGGGACGCCTAAAAGGTCTAGCAAAACACCTGGAATCTCCTAAGAGAATAAAAACTAATCCAGGTCCGTAAATCTGTTACGTGAGACCCTTGGGGTAAGACTTAGAATACAGAATGTCTCAGATTTTATAGCTATGACTGTAACACCTCATGTGGGGTCTGGAGTAGCACCCTATAATCAAAACATTAATATTTATACAAAACATTAATATTTATACGGTAAAACATGAATATTTGTAGGGCGTGCTGGCTCACGCCTACAATTCCAGCACTTTGGGAGGTCGAGGCAGGTGGATCACCTGAGGTCAGGAGTTCAAGACCAGCCTGAGCAACTTGGAGAAACCCCGTCTTGTCTCTACTAAAAATACAAAATTAGCCAGGCATGGTGGCACATGCCTGTAATCCCAGCTACTCGGGAGGCTGAGGCAGGAGAATTGTTTGAACCCAGGAGGTGGAGGTTGCTGTGAGCCGAGATCACACTATTCATTGCACTCCAGCCTGGGCAACAAGAGTGAAACTCCATTTCAAAAGAAAAAAGAAAAAAAGCCCATGAATATTCACATTTAAGGAAGTAAAAAAATACAAATAGCTGATTTGTTGCCAAAATGATCAAGAAAAAGCTTTGGGTCAACAGAGCTTTTAAGATTTCAGAATTTTAAGGTAGAAATTTTACTTCTTTCCCATTAGGGAGGCTGTCTGAGATATAAAGGCTAGTATTGTGGCAAAACTGAATCTAAAGCCCAAGTCTCCTTCACCAAAGCCATGTCCCATGGTTTTGAAACATATTTTAGACTGGACATGGTGGCTAAAGCCTGTAATCCCAGCACTTTGGGAGGTCAGGCTAGAGGATCCCTTGAGCCTGAGACCAGCCTCCTAGGCAACAAAGCGAGACTTCATCTTTACTAAGAAAAAAAAAAAAAAAATATTAGCCAGGCATGGTGGTGCACCTTTCACCTGTAGTCCCAAGTACTGTGGGGCTGATTGTGGGAGAGTGAGGCGAGAGAATCACTTGAGCCCAGGAGGTAGAGGTTTCTGTAAGCCATGATCCTGACACTGCACTCCAGCCTGGGTGACAGAGCAAGACTCTGTCTCAAATATATGCCTTATTAGGATTTGTTAAATCTATCTAGTTTGAATATTCTTTTCTCAAAATAGTGTTCAAAGTACCAAATTATGTGCTTTTTTACCAAAAAAGCAATTACACAAATAAATGCAAAGCTTAAACCTGATTTCAACTCTACTTGTAAGGATTAATACAAACCTAAAAATGTTGCAAAACTCCTTTTCCATCATAAGTCTAGGTGAAAGAAACTTCCAGATTATTTAAAAGAATTCTAAATGTTTTCTTTTGATCAACTAAAATTACCTTAGAGTCCTCGTATGGCATAAGAAAAAAAAATCATTTACACAGACTACATCAGCTTGTGGCAAATATCAAAAAATATAATAATCGACTGCATTTACTAGGAAATATCTGAGGAAACTGTCCATTATAATACTTGGTGTCAACTACACAAAAAACGGAGAAATTCCTTTCAGAAGACGGTACCAGGAAGTTTGTCATCCTGGTAGAACTGGTATGTTTTTCTCTTTTGAGTAAGGCTGTTTAGTATCTTAGAGCCAGTTAAAAGCTTAATTAGGGCAACCACATTTATATCCATGATGAGCACTCTTCTTTGCCAATTATACTTTATTTTGCTAATTTGTCTCTTTCGTCATTTCAAAATAAGGTATGTATGCATGCAGTGTATGCATGCAATTTTACAGAGTAAAATTATTCATAATAGGCAGAAGTTACTAGTATGACAGGTATAAATTTAAAAATCTAGGCTCAGAAAACCATGTTCCTTGAGCCCACAGAATAAAGTGATTTTAAAAAATGAGATTAACACCTGACTTGTACTAGTTAAATGGGACACAACATGTGTGAACACACATTGTAAAACAAATTTAGGCACTAGTTATCTGTACTTCTGTAATTCAGTTTCTAATCTCAGGTTATCTACTTTATTTGGCTAAAATTTAATGTTTCCTGGTTGCAAATTAGCAAGACAAGGATTTTGAAATTTTTACATTATCAGAGCAATTCATTCATGACATCATTTTTACCCTTATTTGATCACCCAGATTTTAGTTTTTGCTGACAGTTTTAATTATTCCATAATCCCAGTATGTGCATATTCTCTTAGGACAGAAGTTTCTAACTTTCCTGAGTTCTACCTTCAAGTATTCTTGCGTATCAGAAATGATCTGAAGCGAAGTCAAACAACAAATATGACGCTGTAGTGAGTCAAACAACAAATACGTTAATTTCAAGATAAAAAAATACCATCTGAACAAAAACTCTGCAGCTACGGGTATACCTTCTTACCTCAATTTTTAAAAGGCACCCAAACAAAAGCTTCAACATTATACAAGACAGCGTTATTAGAGCTCTACCTTACAAACTCTGGGCTGACCTGGGGGAAGTCACAGTAACTAGAAGAAACCCACAAATCCAAACATGCCAAGCATTGTTTGCAGACTGAACAATTCACTAAGACTTTTCAGATGTTTGCTACAGAACTTTACATTCATTTGAAAGCATTTATTTCATGGAAAACTTTTTGTTTTCTCAACAAATGGAAATTAAAGCATAACTAATGATGAAGGGGATCATAAAAATATTTTAAAGTTAAATGGAACTAATTTTTTAAAAAGATAGGAATCTACTACTTTAGTGGTTAATTGCAAGGTTGTAACGCAGGATAGTTCTAAATATGCAACCTGCCTCTTTCTACTTTTACTAGCTGAATGACCTTGGGACCTTGGGAAGGCCTTAACCTTGGTAAACACAGGCTGACTGTGTTCTATATTGGTCAGAACTTGCCTGGAAAGTTAGAATAAATTCTGTGCATTAATCACAAGGTGGGCAGAAGAGCACATAGCCTACAAAAACAGGACTTTTTAAATGTCTAACATTTGAAGGGTTAGCAGGTAGATTAGAGGAATTAGGTTAGGTTTAAATTATACTATTTCAAGCAGGGCACAGTGGCTCATGCCTGTATTCCCAACACTCTGGGAGGCAGAAGTGGGCAGATCACTTGAGGTCAGGAGTTCCAGACCAGCCTGGCCAACATATAGTGAAACTCTCTACTAAAAATACAAAATACAAAAATTAGCTGGGTGTAGTGGTGCACGCCGGTAGTCTCAGCTACCTGGGAAGCTGAGGCAGGAGAAAGCTTGAATCTGGGAGGCGGAGGTTTTAGTGAGCCAAAATTATGCCACTGCACTCCAGCCTTGGTGACACAGGGAGACTCTGTCTCTCAAAAAAATAAATACAATTAATTAATTAATTATAAATTATACTATTCCCAACGACAGAATTAGGAAGTTACAGAGAAGCAAATTTTGGCTACATTTAAAATGACTACCTAATAATCAGTCACCCTACACTGGAAGCTGTTTAAGGAAGTCTTTACAAGCAGTCAAAAAAATCAAGCTGAGGCTAAGACCATCTATTTGGCATTCGCTAGAAAGTACACAGCACCGGAAAACTGGATATGAATAACCTCAATAGTCTTTTCCAAGTTTAAGGAGGACTGCCATGACCAAGAGAGTTATTTCATATTTGTCACTTCATTTTCATAATCTATAAAATCAACACAATATTTTAATGAGGAAACTGAGGACAAGAGCTTAATTTGATAATGGACCACAGTGGGTAGGTGGCATAGCTTATTTTCAAATTCATTATGTTTGATTCAATTTAGGCTCTTTCCAATATAGTAATGTTTGCTGATCTCAACCTTAACTCACAGAATTACCTATAGAACCTTAAAAAAAATTTCCACATCCAAACCACATTCTATACCAATTAAACTGGAATCCACAGGAAGAGAGACCCCTTATGGTATGTAACACTCCCAAGTGATCCCAACGTGCATAGCTATGATTAAGAACCACTGCTATACACGAAGGGTTGGCAAGTTTTACTGGAACACACCTACCTTCATTTGTTTACGTATTACAAATGACTGCTTTCATGTCACAAGTGGCAGAGTTGATGAGCTGATTTTTATGGCCAACAAAGGTGAAAGTTTTTTTTTTTTTTTTTTCACTGTTTTAGCCCTTTACAGTAAAAATTCACCAGTCCTTGGCTCTAAATCATATTATACCCTAACCATAATGCTCGAGACCCATTTTTTTTTCCCCACCAAATAACACTGGTGGCACTGACAGAACCAAATTTGTGAGTTAAGCAAAGTTTGGATACCAAACTGCTAACAACGAAATGAAAATGATCCTTTTTAAGAGATGGCTGGGCACGGTGGCTCACACATGCAATCCCAACACATTGGGAGGCCGAGGTGGGTGGACCTGAGGTCAGGAGTTCTAGACCAGCTTGGCCAACATGGTGAGACCCCCATCTCTAGTAATAATACAAAAATTAGCCAGGCATGGTGGCATGTGCCTGTAATCCCAGCTACTTGGGAGGCTCAGGTAGGAGAATCACTTGAACATGGGAGGCATTGGTTGCAGTGCACCAAGACTATGCCACTGCACTCCAGCCTGGGAAACAGAGACTCCATTTAAAAAAAAAAAAAGACGTAAGAGATAAAGTATGTTAGACCACCAATTAATTTACGATAGAACTAGTCCATTGATACAACCATGGCTAGGAAATACTTGATAAAAATTGCTAGTAATATTATTTTTGAAAGTATGCATTGTAGTTCATTAATAATGCTTTTCTTTAAATCACTCCAATTATATGTGGCATTAATTTTTTAAATCGGGTTACTGCTGTTGCCATCAAACAAGCACTACACCCAGAAGATCTTATTTATTCTTTAAGGAAAAGTGTGTGTATTTAAAAACACTATAGGGTTTCCACCATACTGTTAAATAGGAATAATCCATACAGCAGGAAGACAATGTAGCTCTAATAAGAAATTTGTCAAGGTCTTCTATATAATTAAGACAAAACAAAGTGCTGGCTAAGGAGTCTATCTACCCTTAATATTTTATTTAACTAAATTGTCTCAGGGATTTTATTGTTAAAACTTGATATAAAGTACAAGGAAAAAGATCAACAAATAGTATTATATATACACACTAGCTGATTTTCACACAGTAAAAATTTCACACACACACACACACACACAAATTCCTACCTCTGAAAGCTAACCCAAATCTAAAAAGCCAGAGGAACATTTCACAGGATTACTATGGCATTTTGCCCTCTGGCAACTAAAAACAGTGATTCCTTTAACAGAAAATACTCCATCCTCAAATGACCACCATCGTGTAAATCAGACACTGAACAGTTATGGTGCTTTGAAGTGAAAAAACAAGCATTAAATAATGTATGACAGTGGTGGACAAGTCTCGGGTATGCATAGGAAACCTCAAACCCACTAAGCTTCTTCAAATAAAGATACACACAGTCAGATTAAACTAAAGACTTAGCAATGGTCTTCTTTTAAAAAAATTCCCACCATCAATGTGATTCTCTAAGATTCCTATATAACTTTTGGAGAGAAATATATTGAAGAGAAAGGCCTCAGAGGCTTTGCAACTAATGCAAAGGTGAATGAAAATCAGGTGACAGTGGACAAACAAAATAGCTTCTAGTGTGAGAACAGAACAGCAGCTGCTCTAGGCCAGGTGTGGTGGCTCATGCCTGTAATACCAGCACTTTGGGAGGCCGAGGCAAGCGTTTCACCTGAGGTCAGGGGTTCGATACCAGCCTGGACAACATGGTGAAATGCCATCTCTACTAAAAATACAAAAATTAGCTGGGTGTGGTGGCATGCACCTGCAGTCCCAGCTACTCAGGAGGCTGAGGTAGGAGTATTGCTTGAACCCGGGAGGCAGAGTTTGCAGTGAGACTCCAGCCTGGGCTACAGCGTGAGACTCCGACTCAAAAATAAATAAATAAATAAATAAATAAATAAATAATAACAGAAGAACAGTAGCCCTAAATAAACTAGAATACCATAATCTCATAATTGGTAAAATTCTTTGAAACACTTAAATATGTTTTAACAGCCAAAAATAAAATAAAAAAGTTGTTAAGGTGGTCTATGAAATAACAAAGTGATTATATATTGCAACTAAAGATTCTATCTTTCCCAGCACTGGGTATAAAATAGTGAGCACAGAGGCTAAAAATGAGGAAAGTCAAAGACCCGTACATGCAGCAGAGTCCACGTTCCTTAACAATATATGCAATACCTGGCTATTAATACATCTTTTGATAAACTCACATATATATGTGTTGAAAAAAGACAAAGAAAATATACCAAATATGTTATGCATTTGAACGATGTCCCCCCTTCTTTTGTCAACAACTTTAGTATTACTTTATAATTAAAATAATTCAATTAAAAATATACTTCAAGGTTATATCCAACTAGAATTAGGATGAACAAGGAAGTATCTCTGTATATATATTTACCTGGTTCTTCCTTGATGAGTAGTGTATTTTCTTCTGGATAGGCAACAGGTGGCTGCATCACTGAGCAATCTTCTAAATTCGTTTCATTATTAGGTGGAATATTATAAATAAATCTTTTTGTAGTTTGGTTTTTTCTCCTTGTTTTGCCAGTCTCTTGAATTCCCTGGGAGCCCATATTATTCCAAATAAACACTTTTGTTTGACCTTCAGACTCATTTTCAGCCATTTCAGGAGATCCATCCTGGACCCAACTACTGTCATTCATTTGGTAGTTTTCTATTTGGCCCTCGTCGACATTACAACCATCATTTTCAACCTTTACATTGCTTGCCAAATTGGTAAGATTCCGTGTTGCCCAAAAACTGGCAATTTTTTGATCCCGTGATGAAGATAGACCATCTCTATTAACTGGTTTTCTATTATTATAGTCCACAACTACAGACTCTGGAGCTTCTGATTTAATGCTTATATTTAAGGCATCTTTAATGAAATTTCGGCAAGTTTGAACAACTTCACTCATCTGAAGATAGCTGGCCACTGTCATAACTTCAATGGCATTTTGGCTTGTGAGCACCAGGTTACCAGAATACAAGAAGTCCAAGATGACTGAAAAACCTTGAACTGCAGCAATATCTAAGTGGGTAGTATTGTTTTGGTTAGGGCTTTCTTTGTTTGAAAAGCAATATAAAGTCTTAAAGAAACGGCTGCCTGCAACCAGGATGTTCTTATGAGCTTTGAAGATTTTTCCGCTTACCACAATGCTGACATCACAAAGAATACCTTTCTTTCTCTGTTCATTTAGTTGTCGCAGAAGTTGATAGCAATAAGAGTTCTCATTTGGCCTACTATTAAAGTCACAGTACCCCTCTTCTGATGGTATTTCTGACTCCTGTAATTGGATAAAAAACATTAGTATTAAACTCTATTGACGTTTTAAAAAAACTCCCAAACCAAGGAAAACAATTATCAGGCTTTTAAAAAGCGATAATCAAATATATTAATCTGTGAGTAATCAAGAAAGAGAGTGAACAATGGTGGTGCAACCCACTGCTATTATTTAAAAAAAAAAATCAACACACCTGACTGAAGATCAGCAGGATTTCATTTTAAAAATAACATTCATCATATCTTTCAAATATAAGCTAAGAATATGAATTGAGAATTTCTTAAAATTAAAAAGAGCAATTATTTTCTTTAGAAAAGAAACTTTCATTTATAAGAATTAATGAGTTTGCTTTATCTCTGACAGGAAAGCAGCAGTCTCCCCTGATTGAACTTAAACTATCCAAGTTATATTTTGTGCTAGGCATATCACCCTGTCTACCATTAACAAAAAGGTAAATTTTAAGTCTTGGCAAACATTAAAATCAAACAGTTTAGGTCAATGAAGTTAATTAAATCTAACTAGAGATAAAGGTAAGACCCTAAGGGGAAAATCTGCTTCAACTACAGGAATATCTAGTTATATAATTTCCTATCAACTTTCAAAACGATTTATCTCTTTAGGGTCATAAATACTATAAACTGTAAGGTAAATTAAAATTCCTGAATTCAAAATTCTAAATGTTTATAAATTTTGCTTCTCATCCCACAGGTATTCATTATAGTCCTACTTAGAGTCACAATTAAAATTGTGTGATATAATCGTAAGAGTATGAGCTAGAATTCAGAATGCTGTCTGTACCAGCTATTAACTGCGTGTCCTTGGAAAGTCACTATCCCCGAGCCTTTTCCCTAAACTATAAATCAGTATTACAAATGTTAGTTAAAACTTTATGACTTTCCTCATACAGTGACTAGGTGGGTAAGCTCCCTCAAGGCAGAGCCGAATATCCCCTCCAGCACTTTGATTAAATATCCCCTCCACACTTTGCTAAATAACTGAAGTACTCATCTCTTTCCCAAGAGATAAACTGCTTAGACCATTTCTGGTAGAAAAGATAACTGAAAATACTGATCTTATTCAAGTGTCAATTCTTTGGCACAAAATATTAAGTTAAACATAGACCATTTCTATAAAATAATAAAATATATACACATATACACGGATCTATGATTTTACAAGCATGGAGAAAAACGTGGAGAAATAAATACTAGACTGTAAACAGGTTCAAAGGACTGACATGCTTAGAAGAGAGGAAGCGGTGTAGAGATGACAGGACTGCAAAAGAAGTCTTACAAACAATATCCTAAATGGTGGATCCCTAAACAATCACAAAACGTGACTTGATGCAATCACATGCATGGCTAAATCATAAAAATTTTAGCTTTACTTGAGTCCATGTCACAGGAGGCCACACACACTGTCACACTGTCATCTCAATTCTCTGAAACTAACTTAGTCCATCTAAAAATTACAGTGCTGCTCCCACATTTGAGAAGTCAACCAAAAGAACCAAAATATTAATATTCCAGGACACAGCCAGGTGCGGTGGCTCACGCCTATAATCCCAACAGCTTGAGAGGCTAAGGCGGGTGGATCATTTGAGGTCAGGAGTTCAAGACTACCCTGGCCAACACGGTGAAACCCCAAACTCCGTCTCTACTAAAAATACAAACATTAGCTGGGCAGTAGTGGGGTGCGCCTGTAATTCTAGCTACTTGGGAGGCTGAGGCAGAGGTTGTGGTGAGCCAAGATCGCACCACTGCACTCCAGTCTGGGCAACAGACTAAGATCCTGGCTCAAAAAGAAAAAAACAAAGGAAAAAAAAAAGATTCCAGGACACACTTCAACTGTTTCACTGTGAAAATGGAATAGTATGAAAAACCCTGCGAATCTGGAGTATAGGATCACTTCAGAATGAAGCACACAAAGTAGAGAAATTTCCTCATTTTCGACTATTCCTTGGCAACCTTCCCGTCCCCTTCTGGTACCAAATGCGTAATGCCCTTTTACCAAAAAACTCCCACCCATGACCCCCCATCATATAATAATGTTCCATGCTCTAAATTAGCTATTTTCTCCTCCTACCAAAACATCCAATTCTGCAAAAACTGTTAAGTCACGGATAGAGGAATCAGAACAAGTCCATTCATGAGTAATACCCTTATTTTTGTTTTTGGGGAACAGCAGAAAGGAAGTAAGGTAATAATGAGACTTATTTAACCTAAGCTTTTGTATTAAACCAGTATGTTGTATTGGATTGTTGCAAATACTTGCTTAAAAAAAAAACAGTATGTTGTGAAATTTCACATGTAGTAAAGAGGAAAGAAACGATTTACTACTTGTGTGAAAATGTAAAGAATGATACTAAAAACACCTATAACAATTACTTGGACAATGTAACTTTCTACAAAAGCATCATTCTGTTTACTTGGTATCCCTTTTGAGACTGAGTCAATTTTTTTGCCTATGCTCTCTACAGAAATTCCAAATAAGGGGGAAGAATCTTGCTTTGATGCAGGCCCAACACTAAGCTTTGTTACACAAGTTGTACCTGAACCCAAGCTCATGCGGTTCAATGTTCCATCTACTATATATTATAGCAAAAGTATGAATATTGTGTGAATATTTGGAAGAAGCAAAGTTTTCAACACTGAATATCTGGCAGCATATACCCATGAAGTGTTTGTGAAAGCAGTGAATCAGCATGCACAAGTCAAGAACTGCCTAAAGTTCATATATCAAACAGTTGAAAACACTTCAGGAGGTGGCTATGCCTATTGTAGCAGTCATAATAGGCTATGGTCACTGCACTCTGAATTTTCTGGGCCAGTGCCAATTGCTAAGATTCTCTGCCTTTACCATACCAGATGTTCTAATTTTTAGAAGTAACTAAGACAAAAGCCTATCCATCAAAATATCTGCCCATTCTACTCTGACACAAACTGTACAAATTAAACACTATTCAACCACTATTTTTTTTCCTCATTACTATGGTACAAGAACATTAATGTCGCTTGCTTTTATAACCAGTAACAGCAATTTCTTGTTCACCACTGATTAAAGCACTATTCCATATGTCTGCAGCAGCTATTAAATATGCCCTTCAAAAAACAAACAAAAAAAACCACACAAATAAATATGCCCTTCGAAAAAATGAATCATTTCCAAGAGTACGCGTACTCTCTAAGGAGATTATTATTAAAGGATTTGGGTAAAAGAGCTAAATAAGTACAAAACACTAAAAAACTGCCAATATTATTTGTTGAACTCAACAAATTAATAAATTCTTAGTGCGAGAGACAAAATCTTAAATAGGTCCCTAATAACTCCAGGTATTCTTTGTATCTTTAGATCCTTCTTTAACGTTCTATGTCCACTTTTAGTATACCGATAACATCAGATACCACTGATAAGTTAAAAAAAAATTACTATATCCACAACTGGTCTTTTCAAATGTAGTGACCTTTTCTAACCTCTCTCCCAAAAAGGACAACACGATTAGCTCCGACACTATAGTCTAAACTGGCTAACCAAGCAGATTTTAAAGAAACAGACATTCAGAGCTAAATATGAAATCTTGAATTTTTTTATTTGTGAAGATGTCCGTTAGCAAAACTTTAGTCTGGATGATACCTCAATATCAAGTCTTCCAAAATTTAGAAAACACAGATAAGTGTCCATTTATTAAAATACTTATAACCTATTATCTAGATGTTCAATATTTAAAGAACATAGGTTACAACACAGTAAATATTTTACTCAAAGGAAAATGCTTGAAAAGTTCTAACTTTACACATTTATTTAATAAGCATTAAATGAATGCCTACTTTGGCCAGGGTCTACACTGGGAACCAAAATGATTCAGTTGCTAATTTGAAGTTACTGTTAGTGGGTAAGACTCTTAAGGTGTTTTAAGAGCAGAAAGCAGGTGTATCTAATCCAGTTTTTTTTTTTTTTTTTTTTTTTTTTAAAGTGTGGGGATGCTTTTTGGAAGAAACAAGACCTGAGCAGAGCTTTAAAGGATCCAAGAGTGGGATGGGTGGATGAGCACTTCAAGCAAATGAAACAGCATTAAAAACAAAACAAAACTACAACAACAAAAAATCCAGCATTTAAAAAAACATAACATGGTCTATAGCATCCTCAAAAGTTCAGATTTGTAAAAGAACTTCAATGTGATTTTCTTTCTTTTTTTTTTTTTTTTTGAGACGGAGTCTTGCTCTGTCGCCCGGGCTGGAGTGCAGTGGCCGGATCTCAGCTCACTGCAAGCTCCGCCTCCTGGGTTTATGCCATTCTCCTGCCTCAGCCTCCCGAGTAGCTGGGACTACAGGCACCCGCCACCTCGCCCGGCTAGTTTTTTGTATTTTTTTTTGTAGAGACGGGGTTTCACCATGTTAGCCAGGATGGTCTCGATCTCCTGACCTCGTGATCCTCCCGTCTCGGCCTCCCAAAGTGCTGGGATTACAGGCTTGAGCCACCGCGCCCGGCCTTCAATGTGATTTTCTAAACAGCCCTATGGAATGCAAATATGCACTTGGGCACATTTCAGAGGTAAATGTCCATCCATTTTGACCAGATTACAAAGAGGGACTTGTAATCCCAGCACTTTGGAAGGCGACAGGATGGCTGGTAGCCAGGAGTTCAAGACCAGTCCAGTCAACATAGCAAAACCCTATCTCTAAAAAAAAAAAAAAAAGAAAAAGAAAAAAAAAAAGAAAAAAAAAGATGTGAACCCCCTTCCCCCTCCCAAATATTAGAACCATTGATTGCTATTGGCACCTTACAGAGTTTTCAGAGCAGTGATATAATTGAAATAGCAAAGAGAAGAGATGACTATGGCAGCAAGGTGGAGATTTATTATCAGGGAAAGAAGACTACAGATACTGTGACCAGTTGGAAAGCTAGTTTTCCTTTTTTTTTTGAAACAGTGTCACTCTGTCACCCAGGCTGGAGTGCAGTGGTTAGATCATGGCTCACTGTACCCTCAACCTCCTGGGTTCAAGGGATCCTCCTGTCTCAGCCTCCCAAGTAGCTGGGACTACAAGGTGTGTGCCACCATGCCCGGTTATTTTATTTTTTAAATTTTTTGTAGAGGTAAGAGTCTCCCTGTGTTGCCCAGGCTGGTGGCAAACTCCTGGACTCAAGCAATTCTCCCACTTCGGCCTCCAAAGAGATAAGATTACAGGTGTTAGCCATGTACCCTCTGGAAAGCTACTGTGAACAGGGCAACATACTTGCAAGAAAAAAAGACCTTAATTAGGGAAGATAGATGTCAGTGAGGTGTCAAGCAGAGCCTAGAAAAACAGTCTAAAAATCATCAGAACTTGCATGATAAAACAGACATAAGGGGTGGAGGGAGAGAATCATGGGGTCATCAGCATTCTAGCTTGCGGCCTAAACAATGCCGCCAACTTGTAGAGAATACAAGACCATCACCCAGTCTCCTACACTTTCGCAGGGAAAGAGGAAGAGAGGCTAACTTCAGTTGCAAGTAATAGAAAGTCAAACAACACACCTGTAGTAAATCCATTAATGATAGGAAAATGTTATTCAGCTAAACAAACAAGCAATAAGTATTTACTACCCTACTCAATTACAGCCCTTTTCCAATAACTGAATTAGCAAAAAAGACATCTGAAATACAATCATTCAAGGGTTAACTAAAAGCAATGAAAACATCAAAATCTTCATTACTCTGCAGCAACTCACTGGAATATACTGAAAGAACAAAAACAGTAATTTCTGCTTCCAAATTTTAGAATAAATTCATTTTATAGAAGGAAGACAAGACCATAGCAAGTGTGATGTCAAACATACGCTACTGGCAATGACAAATTATAATAGTAGAGAAAAAGACAAGAAGGTCTCTTTTGTAGTTTTCTGATCACCTCTGAATCTTTGAGTGATGGCATCCTCTCTGGTAGCTTAAGTACTATCCCCAGAAATTCTAATCCTGTAAGTGTTAGGGAGCAGACAGACTATGGTTATTCAGGTTATTTTTTATTTTTAAGACGGAGTTTTACTCTTCTTGCCCAAGGTGCAGTGCAAGGGCGCGATCTCGGCTCACCGCAACCCCTGCCTCCTGCGTTCAAGCGATTCTCCTGCCTCAGCCTCCTGAGTAGCTGGGATTGTAGGTACGTGCCACCATGCCTGGCTAATTTTGTATCATTTATTTATTTATTTTAATTAGAGGTGGGGTTTCTCCATGTTGGTCAGGTTGGTCTCAAACTCCCGATCTCAGGTGATCCAACCCCCCCCCCCCCCCACCTCGGCCTCCCAAAGTGTTGGGATTACAGGTGTGAGCCACTGCGCCTAGCCTATTCAGGTTATTATAAAAGCCTGCCAACCAGTTCTCTCCTCAAACTCTAAACCCACATACATACTACGTAGGTGTCTCTGGATAGCAATGCATACACATTCGATAATGATTCTCCCCCGCTTAAAACTGCTATTGTTGCCCACTTGTCAAGAGAATGAAATTTAACATTTTCAGCATGACAGGAGATCCTCCATGACCTTACTATTCAAACTTGATTTTTCATCCTGCAGAGCAACCAAACTCTCCTTTCTCTAAGATACCATTCTTCACTTTCCTCAGGCTGTGTGTGTGTGTGTGTGTGTGTGTGTGTGTGTGTGTGTTTTCTGAGGCACAGTCTCACTTGTCGCGAGTACAGTGGGGTGCCTCCTAGGTTCAAGCGATTCTCCTGCCTCAGCCTCCTGAGTAGCTGAGATTACAGGCAACCGCCACCACACCTGGCTAATTTTTGTACTTTTAGTAGAGACAGGGTTTCACCATATTGCTCAGGCTGGTCGTGACCTCAAGTGATCCACCCACCTCGGCCTCCCAAAGTGCTGGGATTACAGGCGTAAACCACCGCGACCGCGCCTGGCTTCCTCCTCAGGCTGTTTCTAACTGCACTGCCTACTAAATGCCCTCCCCACCCTGGTCAACACCTATTAATTAAATGCAATTAAAATTCAAGAGTCAATTGTACAAGTTTCTTCCAACCTTTGCAGGTAGAACTGATCACTCGCTTCCTTAAGAAACTTCAGGCCAGGCGTGTGGCTCATGCCTGTAATCCCAGCACTTTGGGAGGCCTAGGTGGGCAGATCACGAGGTCAGGAGATAGTGACCATCCTGGTCAACATACTGAAACCCTGTCTCTACTAGAAATACAAAAATTAGCCTAGCATGGTGGCATGTGCCTGTAGTCCCAGCTAATCAGGAGGTTGAGGGAGAAGAATCGCTTGAACCCAGGAGGGGGAGGTTGCAGTGAGCCAAGATCATACCACTGCACTCCAACCTGGGTGACAGAGTGAGACCCTGTCTCAAAAAAAAAAAAAATCTTCAATGTACCCTGATCATATACTGCTACCATGGTATCTGAGTATTTTTTCAGTCATGTCTGTCTCTCCTTACTAAACTACAAGTTCCTTGAGGGCAGAGAGAATGAATGTTTTATTTATAGATTTTTATCTCCAGTGCTTTGCACCAACCTAACACAGCTAAATTTAAGATGGAAAAGGAAGCTAATCCTAGGTACACAATAAGGTATAGTCAAACACTGTTAATAAAAGTTTGAAAAGCATAAGGGCTATGAACTAGCTGTTACTGAATAAAAGACAAAGAATTAATAAATTATAAATAATGTAA
The DNA here is from genome assembly GCF_002776525.5 of Piliocolobus tephrosceles. NCBI lineage: Eukaryota > Metazoa > Chordata > Mammalia > Primates > Cercopithecidae > Piliocolobus > Piliocolobus tephrosceles. Next base: position 81,411,185 of record NC_045440.1, on the reverse strand, counting down.
AATATATAAGTAATAAACAATGGAGCTGAATGGGTTACAGGCTCAACTCTAATTGATTTTTCCTCAGTGAAAGATCTTTCAGACTTTCTTCCTAAAGTGTTAAAAACCAATCAACTAACCAACCAACCAACCAACCAATCAACGTTGGCCCTTATTTCTGCCAAAAACAAATTAGGCTGATAGATCTGCCTTATAGTCTTTTGTTTGCTCAGCTACTGACATCAATATATTGCAATTGGATATTTCAATCAGATCACTGGTCTGAATTAATTACTTAGTTTCTGTAAAGGTTAACTACATTTACAACAAAAATACATTTGGGTGCCTGTTTCTCCTGGGAAGAGTTGACAGGATGTGTGATTTAGGCTATGAAAATTTCACAATTGGGTAGAAAGTGGTCTAGACCAAGAATAAGTGGTAACCACTTAATTTTAAGTCTTCTGGGCCAATGGTCAGATACCGAATGAGCTAATCATTAAACCTGACTCTGATGATATAGTCAATTGTTACTCAAAATTAAACTATTAATTGTCCCTCATATCCTTATAAATACAGGGACACCTCTGAAATGGAAGGCTCAAAACACAGACTTAGAAAGCATGTTTTAAAAGATTCTCCCAGCTGGGCGCGGTGGCTCAAGCCTGTAATCCCAGCACTTTGGGAGGCTGAGGCGGGCAGATCACGAGGTCAGGAGATCGAGACCATCCTGGCTAACCCGGTGAAACCCCATCTCTACTAAAAAATACAAAAAACTAGCCGGACGAGGTGGTGGGCGCCTGTAGTCCCAGCTGCTCAGGAGGCTGAGGCAGGAGAATGGTGTGAACCCAGGAGGTGGAGCTTGCTTGCAGTGAGCTGAGACCCGGCCACTGCACTCCAGCCTGGGCTACAGAGCAAGACTCCGTCTCAAAAAAAAAAAAAAAAGACTCTCCCATGAACAGTCCACAATAACCAAGGTCCAATTAACAGAAGAATTAACTTTTTGGTCACTACCAAGGGATTAACAAAAAGATACTTTTCTTACTTAGAGAAAAGTAACCTTTCATGACATACAGTTATGCATCACTAAATGACAGGGATATGATCTGAGAGATGCATTGATTTTGTCACTGTGCAAATGTCACAGCATACACAAACCTAGATGGTATACCCTACTACACACCTAGGCTATATGGTCAGGCCTATTGCTCCCAGACTACAAACCTGTACATTATGTTACTGTAATGAATGCTTTAGACAATTGTTAACACAATAGTATTTGTGTATCTAATCTATCTAAACATGAAAAAGGTACGGTAAAAATATGGCACACCTTATAGGGCACTCACCATGAACAGAGCTGACATGACTGGAAGCTGCTCTGGGGTAAGTCAGTGAGTGGTGACTGAATGAAAGGCCTAGGATATTACTATACACTGCTGTAGATTTTATGAGCACCGTAACTTAGGCTACACTAAGTAGAGACAGGGTTTCACCATGTTGGTCAAGCTGGTCTCGAACTCCTGACCTCAAGTGATCCACCCACCTCCGCCTCCCGATCTGCTGGGATTACAAAACAAAGTGCACTACAACTTTACGGTATTACTAGGTGATAGTAATTTTTCAGCTCCACTGTAGCCTTTTGGGATCATCATATATGTAGTCCATCCTTGAAAATGTTATGCAGTACATGACTGTGTTAAGATGTGGCCAAATTCCCCTCAGAAACAGGACTCTGAGAAATAATGGGGAAAATAGGAGTTTAGTACTCCTATAGACTCAAACTGATTTCTTGCCTAAAGAATTCTAGAACTCTCATTTCCAGGTTTTTAAGACAAGATATTCAAGAGTGCCTTTGTGAAGCTGAGAAAAATTTCATGTATGAGAAATAGGCTCAGAATGTTCAAAGAAACTGATGGCCATGAAGTCTCTGAAGGTATAAAAAAGGAAGGAGAACTCATTGGTGATCAAAATAAGTAATAATGACCAGATTCAGTGGCTCACACCTGTAATCCCAGAATTTTGGGGAGGTCAAGGTGGGAAAACTGCTTGAGCCGAGAAGTCTGAGACCAGCCTGGGCAACATAGTGAGATCCCCGTTTCTACAAAAAACACTTAAAAACTAGCCAGGAATGGTGGCGCGCACCTGTAGTTCTAGCTACTCAGGAGGATGCCTGAGCCCAGGAGGCTGCAGTGAGCCTTGATCTCACCACTGCACTCCAGGCTGGGCGACGGAGTCACTGTCTCAAAAAAACAAAACAAGAAGGTAATAATGATAATAAATAACAGCACTTAAGTGGTTTTATGCTGGCACACATAGTTTGCATACATATGGAAACGAAAAGTTAACTAATTTGCCTACCCAAAAAGTAGAGATTTAGGAGCAAAGTCCCCTGACCTTAAGCCCATGTAGGCGCTTACATTACGTGTTGTGTTATACTGCCTCCTACAGGTAATTGGAGACGGCAGAAGAACGGGGAAAAAAAAATGATTGCACTCTCCAAAAAGTAAAACAGATGAGGAACCTGTCACTCAAGTTAAGACAAAGATATATTTATACAGCTGGTACCTGGGGTTGATAACAAGATATCCCCTCAAGATTAGTTATAATGAAACTAAGAAATGATTAGGATCAATTCAAAGTGAAAACACCCAAAATCCAATCAAACCAATATATAACCTTAGGACACACAGGACTTACTAAAACTGTAGTCCTTAAAATATGCATATCGTATAGAATGTCCCAAAGAAAGGAGATGGCCTGCAGATTGCACTGATGGGGGAATTTAAAGGAGTGAACAGGAAGAGACTCATAGTTCAGTTCAAGTTTAGAAAGGTTTTTCCTAGGAATTCCAAGACAAAGATATATACCCAGAGGAGAATACACCCAGGCTGAGGCTAACTTAAGGTTATCCAACTAATGCCCCTTCTTCTGATTTCAGGTTCACTGAAAGAGCTAATTATAATTTGCATTCCCACTCAGATTTACCTGCAGGGAGAGACTATGCTGATAAAGAGTAATTGGTCCACAGCAGATTAAGAAATTTCATCCCATTTAACATTTTCTAAGTAACCAACCTAGCCCTATTTGGAAAATTAAACTTCCATTTTCACAAGTCCCCTACAACTCCATCATCTTACTGCCTAACTTCAGGAATGTTACTTAACCCTTTAAGGCTTTAGATTCCTCTTCTGTAAAATGGAAACAAAAAATAAACACTTTGCAGAATAAATGTGTTTGGCACACGAAAGACAAGGAACTGTTAGTTCCATTTCACTCTATTGCCCAAGCTCACAAAGCTAGTTAATTGCAGAAAAGTTGAGATCTGAACCCAGATTTACTCCAAATCCATTCTTTTTCCATTACGACATTCCTTACAGGCTCTAGCCTCAGTTGGGTCACCCTAGACTCTTAGGACAATTTACTTAACCTTTCTCGGCCTTGTATCGTTAAATGACCTTCCTTCTAGGGCTTAGGCAACTAAAATGTGTGCAAAACAACAACAACAACAAAAACCCTACTACATTGTCCACTGGGGCGGGGGCGGGGAAATTACCCTGTGCTTTAAAGTTAAAGCCCTAACTTCTGAGAAACATGGGTGCTGTGTCTGTCGGTTACTGGTGTGCCTAATAAACCCCACGGTAAATGCGCTGAACGGCAGAATCATTCCAATAAACAGACTACTCATCTGAGAGTTAACTTTATAAAATCAACGACTGGCTACCAACACGAAAGAATGAATTCCATCTACCACCACAGGTTGCCTTAAAGTCAAAAAGTGAGGACTGATCAACATCTGTTTGGCTTGAATAGATTATCAAAATAGTAAGGCTTACTATCTTTAGACTGGAAATGTTAAAACAAGGACTAAGAACTAAAGTACAGCTTACTTTTTGTAAGCACTTTCACGGTGTTTGGTAAATAAATCCCCTACCAATCCAAATCCACTACTTGATACAAATAACCACACATTAAACATTTCTAATGCTAAGTTTAAAGTACTTAATTGTAAACTGCATTTAAAAATCTTTCTGAAAAGGAACAGCACGAAAAAAATCTCAGCACAGAAATCTGAGTAAACAAGTAAAAACTACAATAATTTACCAAAACCAGGCCTTGGTAAGAAAGTTCAACAGAGATTAATTTAGTAAAATTATACACACAAGAGCAAGGAGTTCCAAATAGCATTCTCTACATCTACATACTGCTCTCATACTTCACATTATCTTGATCTCATACAAAGAATGTTTTCGGCTGGACGTTTTCCTGAAAGGGACAGCCTTAAAGGTAAAGGAAAACTGTTTAATTCACTCTTCAAAGAGTTGCCCGATTTGACTTCGACCAGCACACTAAACGTCTGTGAGCACAGAGCAGCTTCTCTAAAATCACAGCTAATAAAATGTTTTTACCGCAAAGTCAGCCTTTTAGGTTAAAACCTTCAACCTCACTTTCTTTTTGATTCAATCTGATAAGAAATCTGAGTCATAAAAAAAAAAAAAAATCCAGCGCTACGACAAGACAATTGTCATTCCATCCCCTTCCCCCCACAACACACAGAACTTTTCAAAACTTGTTCCCAGGCTTTCTAAACCCCCACGCGTAAGCTTCCCGCACCTCTCAACTGGAACGATGTCTTCACCCAGGAAAATGGTTTTGAGATTTTTTTGGGGGGGTGGGGGGAAGGGAATGCTGATAAACCTTTCCCTAAAAGATCTCAAAAAAGTAGGAGCAGGATATACTGTACCTGGGCGTTGGCTTCGTGGAGTTTGTGCTCGGTAGAGACGTGGTGCCTCAGGAGGAGGGTTTTCTTGTAGTTGCGGGTCCCTCGCGAAAGCTCATCATGCCCCACTTGGGGAAGGTCCACGCTTCCCCCATCTGCAGGGGTCTTTTGGCACCAACCGCAAGACATAAGACCAGTATCCTTGGAATAGCGCAGCCAGGGAAAGTCCTTGAGCCAGGAGGTCTGGAAGGAGCATTGGAGCTTCTGCATTAGAGACTTGGGCCGCGCGAGCGGGAAGTGCTGGACAGTCTCTCCTTCGCCAGCTCCCAGACCGCTGCCCTCCACTTCGTCCCCGCCATCGCCGCCCGACCGCCTGCTGCTGCTGCAGCTGCCGCCTTCCGCCCCGCTGCCGTCGCCCAGGCTCGCCCCCTCCTCTTCGTCCTCAGTGCTGTCGCTCAGGGACGCGCCGTCCTGCATCAACTCCTTCCCCTCCAGCGCGTCCAGCTCCAGATCCACAGTCGCCGGCCCTCGCCCATTGAAATGCCTCAGGGGCCACGCCGAGGTCTCGGGGCGGCCGCGGCTACTGCCATTGTTGCCGAGACCCCCGCCGCCGCCGCCGCGGAAGGCCAGAGTCCGACGGTTCCTTTCCGCTAGCAGGGGGCCCCCCGCGCCACCGCCGCCAAGCGAGGTGGGGCCGCCCGCGTCTTGGGGGAGCAGCAACTCCTTGGCTTCCTCGGTAGCGCCGGCGACCGCCCCGGCGGAGGCCTCCAGGTCTTGGGGCTCCAGGCCCTCCAATTCCACTTCCTCGTCGGCCCCCCGCCCATTAGGCTGCTGAAGCGCGGGCGGCGCTGGCGGCGGGGGCTGTCTCGGCTGGGGCTGCGGAGGCCAAGCTGAGGCCTCCCCGCCAGCGTTATTGTTCGTGGAGCCGCCGCCGCTAGCGGTGACCAACCCGCCTCCTCGGAACGCCAGCGTCCTGCGGTTCATTTCACTGAACGACATGGCGCGCGCCGCCGCCGCCGCCGCCGCCCGGTGCCCCGGCTCGCGCACGGCCTCGGGCCGCGTCCCGCGCGCTCCCCGCAGCTCCCCCTCTGTCTCGCCCCCGCCCCCGGCGTTCCGGTCTCGCGGGGCTCGGCCTCGCCCTCTCGCCCGGCAGCCCGGCTCGCGCTCGCTCCCGGGGCTGCCGCACGCGTCCGCTGCCGCTGCCGCTGCCGGGCCGACGCCTCCGGCCGCTCTCTCGTCCTCCACCCCCGCCCCGCCGCGCTCCGGGCAGCGTCCCGCGCGGAGAAGGGGGCGGGCGGCGGAGAGGTGAGGAGCGAGCCGGGGGCGAGCGAGGCCTTCGAAGTTGAGCGGCGGAGTGCGGGGAGACCCTTCGCTGCCCCCTCTTTAAAGCCGCGCGCACACACCGACCCTCCACACAGATATCCTTCCTCCGCGCGCCGAGGAGTCCCGACGCCGCCGCCGGCTTCGCAGGCGCTGAGGGTGAGAGGCACGCTAAGCTGCTCGGCTCCGCCACATAACGAAGCGACAATAAAGCCGGCGGAGCGTTTCCGTCCGACCAGGCCCTGGCGGAGGTCGAATGGCAAATGAACAACGGACCGTGCGCCCACAATGCACCGGGGTAGCAGTAACCGCTGGAGGGGGAAAGGGTGGGGGCCGGGCTGGGGGAGGGGGGCTGGGCTTGGGGCTGGGCTGGGGTGGGGTGGGGGCGCCAGGGGACCAGGAAAGGGGCTGGGCCGCGCCTCCGGCCTGGGGGCGGGGGTGCGGCCGCGGGGAAGGAAGTCGGCCGAGGGGCGGGGGACAAAAGGCCGGGCGGCGAGCTGGGGGTCTCAGGGAGGGGGCGGGCGTGTGCGGCCGGGGCCGGGCTACGCGGAGGACAAACAGCTGGCGAGTGTCAGGGTCTGGCCGCCTCCCCGCTGCCCACACGCACCTACCCGCGCCCGGGACGCGCATTTTTCTTCTCTCGCCACGAGTTCACCTGGGACTTTGCAAATAACTGTGCGGTGGGAGCTGCGCTCCAGCCTTGTCATTTGCTGAGGGTGGGTGGCGGTGCCCAAGGAAGTGAACTTATTTTGTTCCTTCACAAAGACTGGACCAGGCGTTGCCTTTCACGCGAGGAGGTTACGACCACGGACGCAACCTCCTCTGGTGCATTGTGCGAGGCAGCACCTCGGGCCCAGGGCAATAATCATTTCACAGAAAATGCACCGCCCCGAGTGTCTTATTGCTGTGATGAAATGGAAATTTAAATAAAAGGTCGAACACGTGCGTTCACTGGGAAGTATTGACATGGGTGTTACATCACCAGCAGCCAATCAGATAACTCCAGTCGTGTTTATACTTCTACAACCACCTTGTGAGTATTACAGTATGTCATAACGTTATAAATATTAGGCAGGGTTTTCCCCAGGAGCAGGGAGGAGTCTGCTTCTACGGACGTTGTGAGCGGCTCCGAAGATTGTTTAAACTCAACAATTCATTTTTAAGACTTTTTGAGCTGTTTACATTACATGGAATTCAGATTGATTCCAACAGAATGAACTGGAAATGAAATCCCACAATTATGATCGAAGGAGAGTTTTTTTTTTTTTTTTCCAATTTAGGGCCCTTATGCTCCTTTAAAAAAATCTTAATAGGCTAAATTTAGAAAATACTAGTGTTAAGACTCATCTGACAACGTGAGAATTTAAGCCTATTTCAGGTTAAAAAAAAGATATTTTAAAGTTATGGAGGGGCTTTTTACTCTTAAGCAACATATGTATTAGAAGTTGAATCACAAACTAATAAAATGCTCAAGATAATTGTTGACTAAAAAAGAATATGGCAGGGCAGATTTTTTACATTAATACATATGTGCAGAAAATGAGAAATATGCATGAACTTTTTATAGTTATAGATTAATGGGAAGGGTTATGTTAAAGGCGTGAACCTCCTAAATAATGTATTAATGTAAATAAAGTTATATATGTTTTATGAAGAGCAGGTGTTACAATTTTTAGACCTTCTAGTTTTATGATTCTTACTCTCTTCAAAAAGTTTTTTTCTATTTCAAAACTAAGAGCAATATGTAAAGCTTTGCATAATATGGAATATGGTATGTATTTCAAGGTTACTTTAAAAAGCAAGCTTTGGCTGGTCCCAAGGTAGTGAATTGTCTCAGTTGGTTATTCACAGTTGGTTTCCCTTTGCGCCACTCTTTCCCCACTTCCACTTGACTAGTCTTTTAAAAATAAATAAATATTTTAATAAAGAAGTCTTTTCAAACATATTATAAAAGACCGCTTTTCTTAATATTTTTTAAATGGGCTAAACACATGAATCCACATCCAGACTCATACTGATTGTATCGATTTATTCAAAGCAACATTCACTTGATTCACTGTAATTTTTAGTACCTGTGTTGATTGGCAGTGTTGTATATCAAACAAAAAACATTGGTTCTATCTTATAGACTACATGTAATTTTAATGTAAAGAATGACAGTACTACCCTGCCACAAAAGGATTTTGGCTTTGAGTATTCTTCCAGTAATAAAGATACTGTCACTTGGCCACCAGTGCTCAAGAGCTTGAAATTCTGATGTAGTTCCTCAGGTGGGTACAGTTGTAGGGTTTTTTGTTTTGTTTTGTTTTGTCCTGCTTTGTTTTAGCTGCTGAGAAGTTTAAAACAATGGAGTTTGTACCCTTCAGAAATAAGAGAACTCTGTCTAGTGAAGCTGTATATAATATGTGCCACATATGGAAGAATGCTATAACAATACTTGTGCTCTGTTTTTAATGCGTGGGTTTTTTTTTTTCATTCTAGACATTTTGAAAATAAATACATTTATTATGTTTTAATCACCACAGCCTCCACCCCCATAAAAACAGGGAAGAGTTACTGAAGTTAATTACTTATCTAGGATCAAGGTAATGGGAAATGAAAATGGACTTAAGAATTTTTATTTTGCTGGGCACGGTGGCTGACGCCTGTAATCCCAGCACTTTGGGAGCCAAGGCGGGTGAATCACAAGGTCTGGAGTTCAATACCAGCCTGACCAACATGGTGAAACCCCGTCTCTACTAAAAATTCAAAAAATTAGCCAGACATGGTGGCGTGCGCCTGTAATCTCAGCTACTCAGGAGGCTGAGGCAGAGGAATCGCTTGAACCCGAGAGGCGGAGGTTGCAGCGAACCGAGATCGGGCCATTGCACTCCAGCTTGGGGGACAGAGCGAGATTCTGTCTCAAAAAAAAATAAAAAAGAAAAAGAAAAAAAAAATTTGTATTTCACCTCTAAAGCTTGTTTTCATTCCAAAACTGTTCAATTCAAATATTTGCTACTTCTCATCTCGTGTCCTAAAACGCAGTTGGCACTATATAAGTTTATGTTAATATTATTTTTACTAATAGTGCCAGAATCAACCAAAAACGTTTAAGTCCCTAATTGTGTTGTGTCAGAACTGCCTTTTTCTCAGACATATATCTTACCTTATGTTTTATAAAATCCTCATTGTTTTCTATCTGAGTTATGTTTGTCTTCTATCTGAGTTATGTTTAAACATGGACTAATTAGGAATGAATGACACTAGATTCCAGTGCTACAAATAAATGACTTACATTTTAGGACCACTGAACTAACAGCATCAGGGTGGTGTGTGTGTGTGTTTGCATGTGGTTGAGTATGCATGCCTGTGTATTTATGTATTTATGATTTTGTATATATGTATATATATGTATTCAGTTTTCTTCCTCTAAGCCCTGAAGGAAGTTGGAAATCAGAAACAAAGCTCCAGGGGATAGTAATCACAAATGTCTCAGAATACTCTGTAAGAAGGGAACTTTGAGTAACAGAAGGGGATCTCCTACACTGTAAATGGAGTTTTTAGGAATTCCCCAGCCCTTCCAGTCTCCTACTAGCAAGCAGGGATGTGTTCTCGCCTCTAACCCCTATACTTGTTGTTAGGGTACTACCATATTCAAGGGAATTCCCCCTTAAGCTTACCAGGGGAACCCCTTAAGAATGGGGCATCCCCAACCAATTTGTCCCCTAATTTCACCTTACCCCACGTAAAACTGCTGTAGATTACACTTGTTACTGGCTCACCATATCTCTGTGATGGGGCTTAGCTTCTATACCTGGCCCAGCTGATCTTTGAGGGTCAAACTTGACTGTCCTTCACTCCCTTAGTAGAGGTACTTTGCCTCTTTAGGCTGTAGGGACAGTAGCCTTTCTGTCTGTGGGATTGACATGAGTCATCCACCAAAATGAAGCACATGAGAACAGGGACTGTCTTATACCTCCATCCCACCCCCACCAGTACATAGTAGGCAAGTAGTAAGTGTTGAATAATTTATTATATCTTCCCTTGCAGTCAATTTTGGTAGGCAACTTTTTTGTCCGTTTCCTTTTTTTTTCTTCTTTTTTTGGCTTAGTACAAAAATATTCTTCTTAAAGGTACTGAGTGACCAGGCATGGTGGCTCATACCTGTCATCCCAGCACTTTGGGAGGCCGAGGTGGGTGGCATCACCTGAGGTCAGGAGTTCAAGACCAGCCTGGCCAACATGGTGAAACCCCATCTCTACTAAAGATAACAAAATTTACCGGGCACGGTGGCGCATGCCTGTAATCCCAGCTACTTGGGAGGCTGAGGCAGGAGAATCACTTGAACCCGGGAGATGGAGGTTGCAGTGAGCTGAGACTGCACCATTGCACTGCAGCCTGGGTGACAAGTGAAACTCCGTCTCAGAAAAATAATAAAAAATAAAGGTAGTGGGTTAATGTTGCCATTGCCTTTATGTTAAAAATTGTAATAATCATAGTTAGATACAAATATTATTAGTGCCATTTTCTATGTAGTTTGTAGTGAATTACAAACATTGGGTTTACAGAACCTCCCTGAGTTAATTCATGATGGGTATTATTATCATCATTTAACAGATGAGGAGACTCCTGTGCAAAAAGGCTAAACAACTTGCTTGAGGTTATTGAATGAGGCAGAAGTTAAGTTTGTAAGATTGCAGACAGGAGTAATGCCCTGCAGTCTAAGGCACCATTAGCTACTATATATCTGCATAATTATAAGCTATATTAAATTTTAAATTTTCTTGTTAAATTATCTCATTGAGGAAAAGAAAGGATCACCTCTTATTTCCAGTACCCAGAATTAACCACTGTTGTATAAATACAGTCTCCTTTTTCTCTGTGCCTCGCTAAAAAAAATTTTTTTTTGGTGTTTATAAGTTACAGATCCTAGATATTTGTGCTTTTAGTTAATAATATGTTTTAACATAATGAAATTTTTTGTATCATTTCAATGACTATGGATATATCATAATTGATTTAACTAGCCGGGGATAATGGCTCGTGCCTGTAATCCCACTTTGGGAGGCTGAGGTGGGCATATCACCTGAGGTCAGGAGTTTGAGACCAGCCTGGGCAACATGGTGAAACCCTGTCTCTACTAAAAATACAAAAATTAGCTGGGTATGGTGGCGTGCACCTGTAGTCCCAGCTACTTGGGAGACTGAGGCGTGAGAATTGCTTGAACCCGGGATGGGAATGTTGCAGTGAGCCGAGATCGGCGGCACTGCACTCCAACTTGGGCAACAGAGCGAGACTCTTGTCTCAAAAAATAAAATAAAAATAAAAAATACAAATTTAAAAATGATTTAACCAGTGTTCCACTGTTGAACATTTCATTGTTTACAGGTGGGCTTTGTGGGATTTTCTTTTTTTTAACCATTATAAACAATTCTTCATTGAACATCCTTGAAAGTAGAACTTTGTAAATTTTATTTCTTTAAGGTGAATTCTAAAAAGGAGAATCTGTGGCAAAGGGAATGAGCATATTATAAACAAAGGATTTTTAAGGTGACTAGGAAAAAGAAATCTGTGATATATGTGACAGACAAAGGCTTAATGTCACTAATATACACAGAGGTCTAATAAATCAATTATAAAAACAAATATAGTGGAAGAAAAAATGTACGGAGGACATGTATTAAAAAATCTTATACAAAGTGCTACCGTCTAAAACACAAGTGCCATAGCCTGAACATTTGTGTTCTCCCCAAAATTTATATTCTGAAACCTAAGCCCAATGGTTATGGTATTAAGAAGTTGGGCTGGGCCGGGTGCAGTGGTTCATTCCTGTAATCCCAGCACTTTGGGAGGCTGAGGCGGGCGGATCACCTGAGGTCAGGAGTTCAAGACCAGCCTGGCCAACATGGTGAAACCCCATCTCTACTAAAAATACAAAAACAAAATTAGCTGGGTGTGGTGACAGAGCAAGACTCCATCTCAAAAAAAAAAAAAAAAAAATCAAGCTTATGTTGAGTGAAAAAAGCAACATATTAACAATAATTATTCAATTAGTATTTATTGAACATCTATGTTGTTAAGCCCTGTGCATATATACATTGCTTAACAAAACAGCAAAACAGCCCTCGCTCCTAGAGTTATACGTCAAATCCATGTGCGAACAGAAGCATGGAGAAAACTTTAAAAAGATGTTCACCAGAATAGAATCTATCAGCTCACTGCAGCCTCCACCTCCCAGGTTCAAGTGATTCTCCTTCCTCAGCCTCCCAAGTAGCTGGGACTACAGGCACATGCCACCACATCTGGCTAATTTTTGTAATTTTAGTAGAGATGGGATTTCACCATATTGGTCAGGCTGGTCTCAAACTCCTGACCTCAAGTGATCCACCTGCCTTGGCCTCCCAAAGTGCTGGGATTACAGGCATGAACCACTATGCCTGGTGAGAATTTTAGTTTTTAAAAAAACTTTCTTAATACATTTTCTGTAGTCTTATATTTAAAAATGTAGTTTATATTGAGCATACAAAAAAGTCAGTAAAACTATTTTCATTTGGGGAGAAACTTAACAACATCAATAATCAATGGCATATAGCCTGGGCAACATGTTGAGACTTTGTCTCTACAAAAAATAAAAAAATTAGCTGGATGTGGTGGCTCACACCTGTAGTCCCAGCTACCTGGGAGGTAGAGATGGGAGGATCCCTTGAGCCCAGGAGTTTGAGGTTGCAGTGAGCTATGATCACATGGCTGCCCTCCAACTGGGCAACAGAGCAAGACCTTGTCTCAAACAAACAAAATAAATGATATGGTTTTCCCTAGCATTTTGAAGGATAAGTACTGTTCATTCTTCTTTTTCTCCACTTATGAACCAATTTTGGTCTTCCCCCCAAAATAAACACAAAAGATTCAAAAGATAAAAACCATGGTATTTCTTTTCTTAGAAAATTTCAATCTCTTTAAAACATTATTTATTTTACAAGAGCTTAAATTTACATGCATATTTTCAGAGAAGCATCTGTCACAATAACTCACACATTCTGGCCGTGCCCTCCTATCCATTCTCTACAGAAGTCAGTAATCTTTTCAAAATGCAAATCTGATCCTATCACTCCACCCACACTCATGATTCTTGATCCCTTCATGCCTAAAACCCTTCAAAGTTTCAGTTGTTTTCTGTTGGTCTATTACACATATCAAAACACTGCTAAAATGGCTACCAAGCCCAGCAAGGTTTAGTGGCCCTGTACTGCTCCAGCCTCATCTCTCCAACACTCTCCTCCTTCCCTCCTTCACATTTTCTTTGAGAACTATCTGGCCTTTGCACAAGCCGTTGTTCCCTGCTGTAAAACTCTTCCCTCCCTTCTCCTAATTGACACACATTCATCCTTAGATCACTTTCTTAGGGCAGCTTTCTCTGACCACCCACAGCCCCAGATATTCAAATATCTTAATACAGATTATCCTAGCATTCTTCTAACTCTCCCTCCCAGCCCTTGTCACAATTGCAGTTTTTAAACTTGTATAATTATTTCCTTAGGGCACTGATTATTGCATTAAACTGAAAATCCTGTGAGGGCAGGGTCCATTGTTGGTTTTGCTCAATATTATATTTTCAGAAGCTAGAAACCGTGACTGTGACGTAGTGGACAATCAGTAAAGATTTGTTGAATGAATAAATATATAAATCTGCAAATTTGTGGGCGCTATAGGTACCAAGAACCTTGAACTTCCAATAAAAGACTAAAACATAGATCAGAATTTTGCTGAATAAGCCAGTAGAACAGAAACATAGTAGATTTTAAATGTTGATAATATTTGCATTGTATTTTTATTTTTGTTTATTTAATTTGAGATAGAGTCTCACTGTGTCACCCAGGCTGGAGTGCAGAGGTGCAATCTTGGCTTACTGCAACCTCTGCCTCCTGGGTTCAAACAACTCTCCTGCCTCAGCCTTCCGAGTAGCTGGGATTACAGGTGTGTGCCCCCACCTCCGGCTAGTTTTTGTGTTTTTAGTAGAGATGGGGTTTCACCATGTTGGCCCAGCTGGTCTTGAACTCCTGACCTCAAGGGGTCCACCCATCTTGGCCTCCCAAAGTGCTGGCATTACAGGCGCAAGCCATTGCACCCGGCCAAAATGATTTCTTTTTACAGTCCATTTTGATTTAAATGTAATTTTGTTATGGGCTGCAAAGAATAGGAACAATAGAATACAGGTTGATGTTTATTATTTGAAAGTAATTATTATTAATAAAACCATATTACTGATTTCTGTTCATTAGGAGACGTATCCCAAATGTTTATCTCACAGATGCTATTTGTTTCACAGACTCATTTCTCTGGTAAATCAATTTACTTGACTCTGTTCAGTAGCCACAGATTTCACACTAATCCACTTCTTACAAGTTAGCAGTGCAAACCAGTTACCTTCAGAAGAATCAAGTGAGAAAATGTGGAAGAGAGAAAGATGCCAAGGTCATAATGGTATAGTGCTATGAAGAAATACTGTAAACAGGGCTTTCTACACAACTTTATGCAAAAACTTCATAGGAGGCTTTAGGTTCAAATAGGGTGACTTCAATCCCCCAAAACTTGGAGATAATGTCCAGGTGAGAAAATACCACACTTTGAAAACTAGAGATAAGACAATCAGCATAAATAATGAGATCAGTCTTTACAAAATAAATCTGCCGTCCCAAAGATGTGATTGGGCTGACTGTCATCTGTTTAAGACTGAGAGCACATCCCAGGCTTGGGATGTAACGGCTTCAAAGAAAGCTCTAATACTTTCAGGTCTAGTCCAGTGTTCTTCCAACTGGGGTACCTTAGTCCTGGAGGGACACAAAGAATTTCCAAGCAGTGTGTGAGCACATGAACTGTTTAAGAGAGTTGGTTCTCAGGCTTTCCACTTGCAAATGGCCCTTTCCCCCTAAAACTAAACTGTTGGAGAATGCTCTTGTCGAGCTGTTTTTCCTTTTCCACCTCTCCTTTCACAATCACTCTTCTCCTGTTTCACCAAAAAAAGTCATACTTTCACCATATAGGCATGCCATCCCTAGTCTTAACTGTGATACATTGTCCCTGGATGGAAAAGGAACACTAGGCACAAATGGAGAAACTAAATGTCCGTAATCACTTGGTAGCAACACTTTTGCAACTCTTAACGGTTTCCAGCTTTTACTTTCAACTAACTGAAGAAGGACCTTATTGAAGTGTCATTAAAATTGATTTTAAATTATTAAAAATGATTTTGAAGGGTTTTGTTTGCACATAGCTTGAAAGGAGTTTAAAGAATTTTGTGACATAGCTCAAGCAAAACCCCTTCTATTCCTGTTGTGCATAATTTTTTTGTGAACAAATGTTAACACATAAGCAAAAGAAAAGAAAAAAGGGAATAAAATACATGAGATAAGCCCTGTTTTACTCTAGCAAACACATATTTGGCACAATCATTCCTTGGGAAAAAATCAGCTGTGAAATGTATTTCCAATAAATGTATATATCTTGTGTTTAATATCAATATTTATTCATATATTTATGTTGTTATGATCAAACATGCCTTGACAATTATAATAACTCAGTTCAAGGTTTTTTTTTTTTAACGTTTATAGTCATCATTTTCTTTTTCTTTTTCTTTTTTTTTGACAAGGTCTCACTATGTCACCCAGGCTGGAGTGCAGTGGCATGATCATGGCTCACTGCAGCCTCAATTCCTAGGCTCAAACAATCCTCCTACCTCACCCTGCTAAGTAGCTGGGACTACAGGGGGGTGCCATGAAGGCTGGCTAATTTTTAAAATTTTTTTGAGGGGACAGGGTGTCAGTATGTTGTTGCTCAGGCTGTTCTCAAACTCTTGGGCTCAAGGGATCCTCCCGCCTCAGCCTGCCAAAGTGTTGTATTACAGGCTTGAGCCACACACCTGGCCAGAATTTTTTGTTGTTGTTGAGACAGAGTTTTGCTCTTTGTTGCCCAGGCTGGAGTGCAGTGGCATGATCTCGGCTCACTGCAACCTCCGCCTCCCAGGTTCTAGTGATTCTCCTGTCTTAGCCTCCCGAGTAGCTGGGATTATAGGTGCTCACCACCACACCTGGCTAATTTTTGTGTTTTTAGTACAGACAGGGTTTCTATCATGTTAACCAGGCTGGTCTCGAACTCCTGACCTCAGGTGATCTGCCTGCCTTGGCCTCCCAAAGTGCTGGGATTACAGGTGTGAGCCACCCTGCCCAGCCCAGAAATTTTTTAAATTAAATTTAAGTACATTGATAATATAAATATATTATGAAATGTTGTGGGGAAGTAGAATGGAAATCAAAGGAAAATGTGAATGTTCCAATTGTTAGTGTATTTTAAAATTATTGGTGGTTGCTATCAAAGAATTACAGTATAGAGATTCCATTGAGTGTATTTTCTAAGATGACATAATTTTATTTTGTAGTATTTATAACCTGCCAGAAATGACATTCATTACAAC
Source organism: Piliocolobus tephrosceles (assembly GCF_002776525.5). Classification (NCBI taxonomy): domain Eukaryota; kingdom Metazoa; phylum Chordata; class Mammalia; order Primates; family Cercopithecidae; genus Piliocolobus; species Piliocolobus tephrosceles. Next base: position 81,394,722 of record NC_045440.1, on the reverse strand, counting down.
AACTTGAACATACCGTGAAATATCACAGATGCTAACTTAAGAATGTATACAAAACATACAGTTTTTCAAAATTATTTCAGGGAAGATGCTAGTCTAGTTAAGTGTTTTCCAAATACTATCTTTCACTAATTGGTGGTGAAATGAAAAATAAAGACAATCTAGATAATTTTTTTAAAAAGTTAAATTTGTACAATTTAAAATGCTGCCCTTATTCTGAAATTATATACTCTCTGATATATTCAGACTTAATATATATTTTTGAAATTATGATGTTAATGGATTATAGTTTTAATGTTTTCTTTGTTGCTCTCCAAAATGTTTTAAAGTTCTTCTAAGTCACAAAATTCAAAACTGTGAAAGAACCACTGGTCTAATGGAATATATAGGGGAATATTTTATAATACAGAAAGTTGTGGCTGGGCGTGGTGGCTCACACCTGTAATCCCAGCACTTTGGGAGTCAGAGGCAGGCAGATCACCTGAGGTCAGGAGTTCAACACCAGCTTGGCCAACATGGCAAAACCCCATTTCTACTAAAAATACAAACATTGGCCGGGCACAGTGGTGCATGCCTGTAATCCTAGCTACTTAGGAGGCTGAGGCAGGAGAATCGCTTGAACCCGGGAGGCAGAGGTTGTGGCAAACGGAGATCGCGCCACTGCACTCCAGCCTGGGTGACAGAGACAGAGTGAGACTCTATCTCAAAAAAAAAAAGAATGTTGTGTAATTATTGAAGAATGGAGACAGCCAGTTTACCACTTAGTTTATGGACATACTAAGCAATTGGAGGGCATTTTTTGAGTTTCTACTGTTTGTCCAAAATTAGTATTTAATAAATAGGATTGTCCCAACTTTCAAGAAACTCACCTTTCACTCAGGGAGAACTTTTACATTGGTAAATACAAGAGTTAAGTGTTGATAGAGGTATGTACAAATAGCTATGGAAACATGGAGAATAGAATGACTGTTGCTCGTTTGAAGAATCAAATTGAGTTGCTAGGGAAGATAGATCCTTGAGCAGAGTTTTGAAATACAAATGTGAATTTCCCTAAAATAAAAGGAAATTTATTTCAAAAGTAAGGAAATAGTAAGTAGCTCAGTGTGTTGGGGCTAAAGGACCAATGCTTGAGGTGAAGTTTGAAAAGAAAGGAGGGGGGCGAGGTGCGGTGGCTCATGCCTGTAATCCCAGCACTTTGGGAGACTAAGGCTGGTGGATCACCTGGGGTCAGGAGTTTTAGACAAGCCTGACCAACATGGTGAAACCCCATCTCTACTAAAAATACAAAAAATTAGGTGTGGTGGTGCTCTCCCAGCTACACGGGAGGCTGAGGTGTGAGAACCCAGGAGGCGGAGGTTGCAGTGAGTTGACATCATGCCACCGCATCCCATCCTGGGCAACAAAGCGAGACTCTTGGATGTATCCCCAAAGTCACAGGAAGACAGAAGGATTTTTATGCAAGGAAGTGACTGAATCAGATATTTGTTAATAATATCAGTTTCCTTTGTTCTAGTTATATACTCATCAAACAATCTGATCTTTAATTTGGCCTCCTATATAGATTATGCGCTAGGAAGAAATTCCCTTAGTAAACAAGGTAGGTTCCCTTGCCAGATACATGTTCTATTGAAAAATGATGAATTGGATCAGGTATGGTGGCTCACACCTGCATTCCCAGTGCTTTGGAAGGCCAAGACAAGAGGCTCACTTAAGATTAGGAGTTTGAGACCAGCCTTGGCAACATAGTAAGATCCTGTCTCTGCAAAAAAAAAAAAATTTTATCTATAATTAGACTGGAGTGGTAGTGCATATCTGTAGTACCAGCTGCTTGGGAGGCTGAGACAGGAGGATCTCTTGAGTCCAGGAGTTCGAGGTTAGAGTGAGCTATGATCGTACTACTGCACTCCAGTGACAGAGTGTGACCCTGTCTCAAAAAAAAAAAAAAAAAAAAAGGCAGTCTTTTTTGAATTATGATGATTTAAGGTAGTGTCTGAGAATCTAATATATTTTAAATATAGTAATCAAGCCTAGATTTGGTATGCTAATACTTAGTTGAGATTTAGGGAGATGTAGCAGTTATTTTCACCTCTTGAAGTCCTGCCTCAGTAACTTCTACTAGTGTTTCAAGAAGCTACTAGAATTTCTAACAATTTTCTTGTATCCACTAGATTACACATTCATCAACTTGCCACCCCTCAGGCACACTGAAAATTCCATAGTCATGATAGCAATTTCATAAAAGATGGCAATGATACTTTAAACATCCTTAACAAAAACTTCCAGAAATGAAGATGAAACTCTTCCAAACATTTGTGATCAACCAACATAAAATTTCCTTCAAACTCTGAAATATTACTCTTGCAGCGAGAGCCGTGAGAATAAAGTGGTGAGTCAGTTAGTGTGGCTGGAGAAGGAAAAATGTACAAGTTCCTTTGGAGAAACTGCTCAAAGTAGTTGCACTACTTACAGTGGTTCAGTAATATTTTTTATTTCTTTTTTTCTTTTTCTTTTCTCCTTTTTTTTAAAAAAACTTTTTCCTTAGAGATCCTTGTTCTGAGGGTCAGTAATATTATCTGCACATAGGAAGATGGTCAGCACAAATGAGGAAGGCAAGTTGTTCTCCCATTGGTGAAACGAGAATCAGGTCATTATTTTGGCTTGGTAAGTTTTTTGACTGAGGTATATTTGCCCAGGCCAGTCACATTCAGTGCTGCACATTGCAAAGTTATTATGCCTCACTGGTCAGTGGAACAGTTAGGCTCATTGAACAAGTACAATTCAGGTACAGCCTATTTTTTTCTTCTATTTAAGTAACCTGACCTAACGCCGTGAGATTCTGTTGTTGACTCTTAAATTCAGGATTTTCAGGTTTGCTTAAGAGACGTAAATGATCAATTTGTGATTCGGAGATCTCTTCCTTCTCACATGCTCCATGTTTCTTTGGTTAATAGATTGGCATCTCCATAGACATCCACAAATGATGGGGACCAGTCACACGTAATTTTACCATAGAGGATTTCAGTATTTGTGTTGTGAGGCCTTGAGAAAAGTATTTAATATCTCTGTTATCCTGGTTTTCTCATTTGTATAATGGAGCTAATACAGAATTGTTGTAATCTCATAGGTTTGTTGTGACGATTTAATGAGATAATCTATGTAAAGCACTTAGCTCAGTGCCTGATAAATATAAACCAACAAGTTAATTTATTCATGATATTTAAATACTTTCTACCTGCCAGATGATATACTAGGTATAGGAGTCAATATTGTGAGCAAAAATAGGTACAGTCCCTCCTTTCATGAAGCTTGCAATCTAATGGGGGAGGTCGATTATCTACTAATCACAAAAACACCTATGAAAAGGAGGGGTGGGTAGGGAAAGGAAAGAAGGGAGGAAAGGGGAAATGGAAAGGACATGGCCCTTTGGAGCTTATACAGATTGAGCATCCCAAATCCAAAATCCGAAAGGGTATAGCATCTAAATTTTTTTTTTTTTTTTTGAGATGGAGTCTCACTCTGTCGTCCAGGCTGTAGTGCAGTGGCAAGATCTCAGCTTACTGCAACCTCTGCCACCTGCGTTGAAGCAATTTTCCTGTCCCAGCCTCCTGAGTACCTGGGACTACAGGTGCATGCCACCATGCCTGGCTAATTTTTGTATTTTTAGTAGAGATGGGGGTTTCACGATGTTGGTCAGGCTGGTCTCAAACTCCTGACCTTAGGTGATCCACCCGCCTCAGCCTCCCAAAGTGCTAGGATTACGGGTGTGAGCCACCGTGCCTGGCCTAAAATCTAAAACTTTTTGAGCACTGACATGAAGTTTAAAATAAACGCTCTTTGGAGCATTTTGGATTTCAGATTTTCTGATTTGGAATGTTTAACCAGTAAGTATAATGCAAATGCCTGGTGCTGTGGCCCATGCCTGTAATCGCAGCACTTTGGGAAGCTGAGGTGGGAATTGCTTGAGCCCAGCCTAGGCAACATAGTGACACCTGTCTTTTTTTTTTTTTTTTTTTTTTTTTTTTTTTTTTTTTTTTTTGAGGCGGAGTCTCGCTCTGTCGCCCGGACTGGAGTGCAGTGGCCGGATCTCAGCTCACTGCAAGCTCTGCCTCCCGGGTTTATGCCATTCTCCTGCCTCAGCCTCCGGAGTAGCTGGGACTACAGGCGCCCGCCACCTCGCCCGGCTAGTTTTTGTATTTTTAGTAGAGACGGGGTTTCACCATGTTAGCCAGGATGGTCTCGATCTCCTGACCTCGTGATCCGCCCGTCTCAGCCTCCCAAAGTGCTGGGATTACAGGCTTGAGCCACCGCGCCCGGCGACACCTGTCTTGAAAAATAAAAAGTAAAAAAAAATTTTACATAAATCATAATGCAGATATTCCCAAATCCGAAAAAATCTGAAATGCAAAATGCTTTCAGTCCCAAGTGTTTTTAACCTGTAATAGAAAGACGTGACCCAGTTCTTTGTTGTTGTTGTTGTTGTTGATATGGAGTCTCACTCTGTTGCCCAGGCTGGAGTGCAGTGGCGAGATCTCAGCTCACTGCAAGCTCCGTCTCCTGGGTTCACAGCATTTTCCTGCCTCAGCCTCCCTAGTAGCTGGGACTACAGGCGCCTGCCACCATGCCCAGCTAATTTTTTGTATTTTTAGTAGAGACAGGTTTCACTGTGTTAGCCAGGATGGTCTCGATCTCCTAATCTTGTGATCCACCCGCCTCTGCCTCCTAAAGTGCTGGGGACCGAGTTCTTTAGAGTGATCAGAGACTTCCCTGGGAAAGTGACCCTTGAGCGCAAGGATGATTAGGAGTGAACTAGGTGAAGTGGAGAAGAAAGATGGCTTTCCATCCTGTGCAAAGACCCGCAGAGGAAGGGGTCATCACAGGTGTGAAGGGCGGAAAACAAGCCCAAATGGCTGGAACAGTTGAGGAGAACAGGATGTGAGATGAGGTAGGTGTGAGATGTGGTGGGTGGGATCCAGGGGGCAGGGCTGTGTGGCAGTGGTGAGGTTATCTTTTTGATAAGAACAATGGGAAGCAGCTGAAGGGCTTGAATGAAGTAGGAGGAAGGGGCAGTGTCAAGTAACAGGATCAAATTTGAATTTTGATGTATTTTTTAATTTATAAAGAGGTTTAATTGGCTCATGGTTCTTCAGGCTGTATATGAATCATAGTGCTGACATCTGCTTCTGGTGAGGGCCCCAGGAAGCTTCCAAATCATGGCGGAAGGTGAAGGGGAGCCAGCACAGCACCTGGTGAGAGCAGGAGCAGGAGTGATGTCATCTTAGCTGCAGAGAATGGATACGAAGACGACGAGAGGATATAGAGGCTATTACAAGAGACAGTGAAAGCTTGGACTAGATCGATAATGGTAAAGGTGGAGAGAACTGAACACATATGAGAGATATTTAGGAGGGAGAATTGATAGAAGTTGGTGATGGATTGGATAGGGGGATTTAGAAAGAACAAAGTGTTGAGGATAACGTCTAGGTTTCTGACACCATACACTGAGACAGGTGACATCAGAAGAAGAAAGTCTGGGGAGTAAATTATGCATTCACTTTTCAAAATCTGATTTTGAGGTTCTTTGAAGCCATATAAGAGCACATTAAATAAGCTGGAGCTCATAGGATATATATATATCATAAGCACACATATGAATATATACTCACACATACATCTGTGTCATCTGCATATAGTTGGTGAGTTATTCAACTATAAGATGGAGATGCTGACCCTATTTCACAGTGATGTTGTAAGAATTGAGTGGAGATGAGTACATAACATATTAAGTCTATATGAGTAACTGTGCTGAACAAAGAGCAAGGAAAAGAAAAACCCAGTAGTTAAAGAGGAATAGGGAAATGCTTGAGACAATGTTGCAAGGGGTGTCAGATGAGCAGCAGCCCGAATCTAGTGTGATAAACAAACTAGTCTGGTATATATTGCTTTTGAGGATTGATTTCTATATTCTGTTAGCCACTTAATACACGTGTTTTCTAGATGAATTGTTATTGAATCTGAGGGCTGGAAAGGCTTTTTTTTTTTAAATTCTTGAGACAAAGTCTCGCTCTGTCACCTAGGCTGGAGTGCAGTGGCATAACCTTGGCTCACTGCAATCTCCGCCTCCCAGGTTCAAGCAATTCTCCTGCCTCAGCTGAGGATTACAGGTATGTGCTACCACGCCCAGCTAATTTTTGTATTTTTAGTAGAAATGGGGTTTCACCATGTTGACTAGGGTGGTCTCAAACTCCTGACCTCAGGTGATCTGCCCACCTCGGCCTCCTAAAGTGCTGGGGTTAAAGGTGTGAGCCACCACGCCCAGCCTGGAAAGGCTTTTATCAATACTAACTACAGCATTATTCAAGAGAAGTTTTCATGGAAATTTATGAACATCTATTGAGGATCATTAGTCTAGCTTGATAAGGTCAGAAAAAAATTACTGGAACTTGAAAGTAGAGGATGACCACAGGAAAAAAGTGGGAAGGTGTTTTCTAGGAGAACTGAAGAGTACAAAGACCATAAAAAACACAAACACATGACTGCAAAGTAAAATCATCTTGGAATTAACATTTGGGGAGTGACAGATGATATTGGATAAGCAGGGTCAAATGATGGAGAACGACTAAGTAGTGGGAACCCACTGGAAGATCTTAAGCAAGGAAATGACATGACTAGACTTCTTTTTAAATGGAAAGGTTCCCACCATCATATAAACCAGAGAATGGAACTGAAGACTAGAGAGACAAGGGTATCAGTTATGATGTTATTGCAATAGAACAGGAAGAGATGAAAGCTTGAAGTCCAGCAGGCATTTAGAGAATAGTCTGGATTGGAGATATTTAGATATATATTTGGGAATTACCAGTTTATAAGAGGTTAAGTAAAATCAGAGTAAGTAAAGTGAACTATGAAGACCATGCATCATGAGAAGAGATAGAGAACTTAGAATTTTGTGACGGCCAGGTGCAGTGTCTTATGCCTGTAGTCCTACCACTTTGGGAGGCTGAGGCAGGCAGATCACTTGAGCCCAGGAGTTCGAGACAAGCCTGGCCAACATGGTGAAACCTCATCTCTACCAAAAATACAAAAATTAGCCAGGCATGGTGGCACATGCCTATAATCCCAGATACTTGGGAGGCTGAGGTACGAGAATTGCCTAAACCTGGGAGGTGGAAGTTGCAGGGAGTTGAGATTGCGTCGCTGCACTCCAACCTGGGCAACAGAGCAAGACTCTGTCTCAAAAATAAATAAATAAATAAATAAATAAATAAATAAATAACTAAATAAATAAATAAATAAATAAATAGAAAAAGAATTCTGTGAGACAGCATCATTTAAGGAGCAGGTACAAGAAGGGGTTCCTGAGGAGATCTCACATCTAATAATCCTCATTTTCAAAAGTCATTTTTTATATATCCGTCTTAGGTCTTTCATGCTTTAATCAAAGTCTGTTTCTTCTGTTCACTCTCCAGTTGAGAAAGAAAGCAGCTGTTCATCATCTTGTATATAACAACCCTTCCTGGGCTTAAATACTGTTATTAAGAAACCTAGTAGTCTGATCTAAATTGGGCTAAATAATTTCCAGCTCCTATTTTCCCAACCCTTTAATCATCTCTGTGACTGTCTGTTGAATCCCTTCCACTTTCTGCACATCCCTCTTTAAGTTGTGGAGTCTGTTGCTGGACCCTGAACTTTCAAGATTCACTATGAGGCTCATAGGAGGATTTTCTTAAATTTCTTATGTAATAACCTAATGTAGCTCAGTGCTATGCTTGGAGTGCTCCATGTTTACTAGGATTTTTCATGAACCAGTTTATTTTGGTTACTTATGTCTAACTGGCTAAAGTAAGATTTTGTATTTATTGTTAACTTTAAATCTCTGTTGTGACATTTCAAAGAGATAATTTTCAATACCCTTATGTGGTTGAATGAAATAAGTTGGTCTGATCCTGTTCTCATGGATGTCACTTGGGGTAGGAGGTAAGAGCTCTGCATGGACTCCAGGTATGTGCATAGATGACATAGACTATGGTATTTTTCTTCTCCTGTTCTTGTTTAACCTGAAAATCAGATTCAAGTGTAAATGTGAAGTAACCTCCCTTATTTCATGGACCTCACTGTATTGCTCATTGACTGCTCTCATATTTGTCTCTTATTCCACTTTGAGCTTCTTGGAGAAGGAGCATGATCCTGGTTGTCTTATATTTCCAGTCCACTTTTTACCTCAAGGAGAGTCACATTGGATGCCTGTCTTAAGTGTGAAAAGGAAGGTCTTGACCAGCAATGGCACTAGAATTTCATCTTGCTTGTTGGCTCCAATTGAATAGTACTAACTTAGTTATTGCTGAGTTATGTGATGTTAAGGATTCTGAAGCAGATTACTGGCTCATCCAAAAAATGCTATGGCAAATTGGCATTGTTGGGAATTGGAATTGTGAATTGTGGTGGCAAATTGTTTACTGTGGACAAGGAACATAAAAGAGAAGGTATAAGTAGGCCATATTTGTCATAAACAACAACAACAACAGGAATTATATCTTCATTCCTAACAGATGCATTGGTCCTAGGCTAGTTACAGACTACCCTGATGAGAAAGAAAACAGCACTTTGTTCAGTTTATAGACCATAGCAAAGACAACAGAAAATCTTAGAGGTCATGGCCCTACTAAAATATCCACCCGCCCACTCATTTGCCCAATTACACAAGGTCTATTTTTAGTAACTCTTGGAATTTGGGTGAGTACTAATCTGCATGGTTGTCACACATGGTTCTGAAATGTTACTGTAAGTTTTGTTCATGGTTCTTTCCTGAAGCTCCTCAGAAAATAGTTTCAATTTGACTTAAAAGTAAACAAATACCATAAGAGTTTTTTGTTTGTTTCTTTGTTTGGGATTTCTTTTGGAAATTAATCAAAGAATTCAGCTGCCACTTTGAAAGTTCCACAAGAGATCTGGTAATATTGGTAAATTGTTATGTTGACGGCATATTGCCAAATGATACATTAATAAAGAAACAGGCCAGGCACGATGGCTGACACCTGTAATCCTAGCACTTTGGGAGGCCGAGGCCGGTGGATCACCTGAGGTTAGGAGTTTGAGACCAGCATGGCCAACATGTTGAAACTCCGTCTCTACTAAAAATACAGAAATTCCCCTGGCATGGTGGCGTGTGCCTGTTATCCCAGCTACCCGGGAGGCTGAGACAGGAGAATTGCTTGAACCTGGGAAGCGGAATTTGCAGTGAGCCAAGATCATGCCACTGCACTCCAGCCTGGGCCACAGAGTGAGACTGTGTCTCAAAAGAGAAAAAAAAAAAAAGAAAAAAAGAAACAATTAGAACACTGAAAATATTGTGACATCTTTGTGAGGCAGGTAGAGTTTGGCATAAAAGCTGAACGAAGTAGAACATACTGAAGAATTAGTATGTTGGGGGTATTGTTGAACCCCTGGAATATAAGAAATAGTACTGAAGAACTGTCAGTATATTCAATCTTAGATACTTTTGTGTATTTGCTTGTTTTTTTGTTGCTGTTCTGCGCTGCTTCACTTAACATGAGCCTCCATGGCCAAGTGCGGTGGCTCATGCCTGTAATCCCAGCACTTTGGGAGGCTGAGACGGGTGGATCACGAGGTCAGAAGATCGAGACCATCCTGGCTAACACGGTGAAACCCTGTCTCTACTAAAAATACAAAAAAAAAAAAAAAAAAAAAAATTAGCAGGGCGTGGTGGCGGGTGCCTGTAGTCCCAGCTACTCTGGAGGCTGAGGCAGGAGAACCCGGGAGGCAGAGCTTGCAGTGAGCCGAGATCGCGCCACTGCACTCCAGCCTGGGCAACAGAGCGAGACTTCGTCTCAAATAAACAAACAAACTAGAAAACCATGAGCCTCCATGTCTAGGCTTTGGAGAACAATTTCAAAGATACATAAATCAGTGATAAATCTAGTAGGTGGACCCTTTCGTGATGGGTACTACATCTAAAGTCCACAGTTAATGGCAGAGAGAAGCTCTGTAAAAGTACAACTTCACGGTGGGTTGAGAGAAAATTCTCTCAGCCTACATTATTTCTGAGTTACGTGACCCATTGATTTTAATTATCACAAATATGGTAATGACATCAAATCTACAGCTGCACCCCAAACCTTTCTCAATAGCTGCTGACTGCCTGCTACATGTATCCTCCACCTACCTCTTAACCTCAGCAAGCCTAAAATCACTGAGGTTACCACTTCCCTTCAAACCTACTCCTTTTCGAATATTCTCTGTTGCACTTGGTGTTGATACTATGCCTCACAATAGTCTTGCACTCTTCCATTTTCCATATTTCCCACATTCATCCAACCACCAAGTCCTGCCAATTATACCTACTAATTATAATTAACTCTTGAATCCTTTTCCTACTCTCTGCCTCTGCTGTTACTGCCCTGGTTTGGCCTATCATCCTCTCCTATCCCAAATACTGCAGCAAACCTATTAACTAGTCTTCATTTTTTTTTTTTTTTTTTTAAAGACGGAGTCTCATTCTGTCACCTAGGCTGGAGTGCAGTGGCGTGATCTCGGCTCACTGCAACCTCCACCTCCTGGGTTCAAGAGATTCTCCTGCCTCAGCCTCCCAAGTAGCTGGGACTACAGGCATACTCCACCACGCCCAGCTAATTTTAGTATTTTTAGTGGAGACGGGGTTTCACCATGTTGGCTAGCATGGTCTCGATCTCTTGACCTCGTGATCTGCCTGCCTTGGCCTCTCAAATTGCTGGGATTACAGGCATGAGCCACCATACCTGGCCAACTAATCTATTCTAATCTCTGGTTTGCCCTTATCTATATGTTTTAATTTTGTTTCCATATTTTATTTGTTTGGATTTTTTTTTTTTTTTTTTTTTTTTTTTTTTGAGAGATGAAGTCTAACTATGTTGCCCCGGCTGGTCTTGAACTTCTGGGCTCAAGAGATACTCTCACCTCGGCTTCCCAAAGTGTTAGGATTACAGGCATGAACCACTGCACCTAGCCAGTCTCCCTGTTTTAAAAGCTCATTGACTCCTCATTGCTTGTAGGATAAAGTTCAAGCTTCTTGACATGGAATTCAAGAATTCTGTGATCTGCCCCCATCTAACTTTATATTTTAATCTCTCATCCTCCTCCACTTCTTCTCTTTCTACTTGTTCTCTAACAATGGTGCTGTTTCTCTGCTGTTCCTATCTGGAACACTCTACCCTGCCTCTTTCTACCCTCTTCCTCATAATTTAGCTAATTCCTAACCATTCTTTTATAAAACCTATCTTAGTTACTGTCTCTTCCTAGAAAGTCTTCCTACCTACCTACCTACCTACACACATACACCTTTGTGCCTTTATGCCTTTATAATGCTCAGGATTCATATTTCTCTTTGCCCTTCCTAAATTATTTTAACATGTCTATACACATATTTGTCTGCAGTATCATACTATGAACTCTCTAGACGGATATCATGTCGTAGTTACCTCTGTATCCACAACACACTAGCATAGTGTTTTACACTGGTAATCTTGTTTTTTTGTGTTTTGGTTTTTGGTTTGTTCATTTGTTTTTATGACAGAATCTTACTCTGTTGCCCAAGCTGGAGTTCAGTGGCACTGTCTCAGCTCTTTGCAACTTCCACTCCCAGATTCAAGCGATTCTCCTGCCTCAGCCTCCCGAGTAGCTGGGATTACAGGTGCATGCCACCACACCCAGCTAATTTTTGTATATTTATTAGAGACAGGGTTTTGCTATGTTGGCCAGGCTGGTCTCAAACTCCTGACCTCAGGTGATCCACCCACCTCGGCCTCCCGAAGTGCTGGGATTACAGGCGTGGGCTATAGTGCCTGGCCTACACTGGTAATCTTAATTGTTGTTGTTGTTGTTGTTGTAGAGACAGTCTCCCTATGTTGCCAAGGCTGGTCTTGAGCTCCTGGGCTCAAGCAATCCTCCCACCTCAGCCTCTCAAAGTGCTGGGATTACAGGTGTGAGACTATTAGAATAATCAGTGTAAAAAGAAGAAAATTGCCGGCTGGGTGTGGTGGCTCACACCTGTAATCCCAGCACTTTGGGAGGCCAAGGTGGGCAGATCACGATGTCAGGAGATCGAGACCATCCTGGCTAACACAGTGAAACTCCGTCTCTACTAAAAATACAAAAAATTAGCCAGGCGAGGTGTCAGGTGCCAGTAGTCCCAGCTACGCGGGAGGCTGAGGCAGGAGAATGGCGTGAACCAGGGAGGCAGAGCTTGCAGTGAGCTGAGATCGCACCACTGCACTCCAGCCTGGGCGACACAGTGAGACTCTGTCTCAAAAAAAAAAAAAGAAGAAGAAGAAAATTGCTAGTCATGCCCTAGTCTTTCCTTCATTGACAGTCTTCAATAAAATAGATCATCTAAGTTCTAAAAATACACATTTTTCTCCTTGTAGTACTAAAACTATTTCCATTTTGAATGAAAAATTTTAAATATAGTTTATAATATTTCCATTTTTCCTAAATTGTCTCCTAGTCTCCCCAAAAACTTGATAACCAAGACTCTATTAAAATGAACTGACAAGATGAATTTTTTTCATCTGCAGACCTTGGCATCTCTGCCTCCCTTTGCCTAGTAACTTTCCCTGTTTTGTCCCTAGATTAATCAATTATTTTCCCAGTTACCACGTTTTATGTTTGTGTTTGTTAAACTGTATGCAGATGTACTTGTGGAAGGATTTTATTGAAAAGCCACAAACATTATAAGACCACTACAGTTTTTAACCATCCAATTTTAAACCTTTATTGATATTTTTGGTTTTAAAAAGGAAGTCACGGAAATACTTCTTTGCTTATTTTGGAGTACCTGGTGAATTTTAACAATTCATTCTTTGAATGTTTTGGTTATTGTGCATTCTATTTTTTACTAGAAGACAGGTTCTTCATATTGTGCTCACTGAAAATTGGAGTGAGCTCTCCTTTAATACAAGCATATGACCATTCCTAAAATACCTACCTGCCAGGCTGTAATTGATTAGTGGGGTGTTGGATCAATGTTAGTGCTTTCGGAGAGTTCAAAGAGTGAGAGAATGCTAAGAAATCAGAGAGACCACAGTTGCTGTATTGGAGTTCTCTATTGTTCCATTTAATTTTTACCATGGACAAATTTAAAATAAGATTGTTTAATGTAAAATCTACTTTTCATGGCTAAGGGACAACCTGAGTAAAGATGTGCCTCTTTTTTCAAATCACATGAGACAAAAAGATGTTCTCTGTCTTTTAAAATATATGTAATTATGCCTTCTGTGCCACTTGCTACGAGATTTTTCACACTCATTCTCTTGCATTTTGATAAAAGTAAAAAATCTTGAAAGATTCAAGAATTTTACATAAGTTTATACTTCTTGTAACTAATTTATATGGTCAGAATAATAGTCCTATGAATATCATTCATTCTTTTTTTTTTTTTCCTTGAGACAGAGTCTCACTGTGTCCACCCAGGCTGGAGTGCAGTGACTGAATCTTGGCTCACTGCAGCCTCCACCTCCTGGGTTCAAGCGATTCTCCTGCCTCAGCCTCCCGAGTAGCTGGAATTATAGTCCTTGAGACAGAGTCTCACTGTGTCCACCCAGGCTGGAGTGCAGCGACTCAATCTTGGCTCACTGCAACCTCCATCTCCTGGGTTCAAGCGATTCTCCTACCTCAGCCTCCCGAGCAGCTGGAATTATAGTCGCATACCACCACGCCCAGCTAATTTTTGTATTTTTGGTAGAAACAGGGTTTCACCATGTTGGCCAGGCTGGTCTCAAACTCCTGACCTCAGGTGATCCAGCCTCCTTGGCCTGCTAAAGTGCTGGGATTACAGGCGTGAGCCACCACGCCAAGCCATTCATTCTTGGTAGATATGTATGAAATGAGCAAACAAAGCCACCAATCAATGACATGAGAAAGATGATATGTTTTAAAATTTCTGTGCAATATTTTAAATATGTTATGGTGTGCACCTATTGTTTTATCTATCAATTGCTTGTTCTGGGAACTGCCCCTCCCTGACTTTTTTTTTTTTTTTAAACTTTCATTCTCAAAGGAGATGATCCCTCCCTGATTGTTAACGGAGCTGCCGATTCTCCCATGACACTTGGTCACAGGGGTGGGCACTTGAAACAAGCTGGGCTGGTGAATCCTAGTCTTTTGATCTAGAAAATAGGGTCATATGGTGTCACCATCTTTATAGGAAGAAAAGGCAATATAGTCAGTCCCTTTTAATGACTGAGATTATAAGATGTAAGTCTGAATGATATTTGTGGTACTGTAGCTGTTTAAAGTGTAAGTTCTGAACTTGCAGAGGCTTCTACTAGCCAAAGATAGGACAATTTGAGCATCAATAAAAATATGAGCACCCAAAGCAGGTGGATCACTTGAGTCCAGAAGTTTGAGGCTAACCTGGGCAACATGGAAAAACCCCATCTCTACTATAGAGATAAAAAAATTAGCCAGCTATGGTGGCACACACCTGTAGTCCCAGTTACTCAGGAGGCTGAGGTAGAAGGATCGCTTGAGTCCAGGAAGTTGAGGCTGCAGTGAGCCATAATCATGCCATTGGATGATTATGGGCAAATGGAGTCAGACCCTGTCTCAACTCATTATTTTGAACACTAGTTAATAAAGGGAAAGAATTAAGGATTTATCCTGCCTTCCTTGTATTTACTATACACTAAGGTAACTAAATAGTTTTTTTGTTTGTTTTTGTTTTTATAGAGTCGGGGTCTTGCTTTGTTGCCCAGGCTGGTCTCAAACTCCTCAGCTCAAACAGTCCTCCCACCTCAGCCTCCCAAATTGCTGGGATTACAGGTGGGAGCCACTGTGCCTAGCCACTAAATAATTAATGAAGAAAGTTCTTTCGTGATAGAGTTATTCTACCTAATAAAGGAAGAGCGAATGATAGACTAGATTACCCTCTGTTGCAGACTCCTAATGAAACAATGGATGACCTGAACTGTCCGATACAATATCTACTAGTTGTCCATGACTTTGAGCACTTGAAATGTTGCTGGTTTAAATTGAAATGTGTTATAAGCAGTGGCAGGCTAGCAAATGTTTAATGACTGACTCTCTGAAAAGAACAAAACCCTGATTTGTGTTGCTCACCATGGTATGAATACTCCCACCATATCCAATTTTGAGCTACCAACGAGATGTCATTGAATGTAGAGTTGAGATAAAATGCTTACAATTGACTCTCATTAGCCAGTCAAGCTGGCTGCAGCACCCACTGGCTGTGAGTGAAAAAATCACACCAGACTTTGGAAACTTAAATGAAAAAAGAATATAAAATACCTTTTTAATGATTTTTATCTTGGCTGGGTGCAGTGGCCCACACCTGTAATCCCAGAACTGTGGAGGCCACGGCGGGAGGATCACTTGAGCCCAGAAGTTTGAGACCAGCTGGGCAAGATGGCAAAACCCTGTCTCTACTAAAAATACAAAAGATAGCTGGGCATATTGCTGTATCCCTGTGGTCCCAGCTACTTGGGAGGGTGAGGTGAGAGGATCTCTGGAGCCCAAGAGGCAGAGGCTGCAATGAGTCAAGATCATGCCACTGTACTCTAGCCTGGATGACAGAGTGAGACCCTATCTCAATATTTTTTATCTTGATAACATGTTAAAATAATAATATTTGGGATATATCAAGCTAAATAATATTATGAAAATAAATTTCACCTGTTTTAACTTATTTTTTAGCTTTTTATACTTTCAACTTTTAGATTCTATTTTTAACTTTTTTTTTTTTTTTTTTGAGACTCGCTCTGTCACCCAGGCTGGAGTAAAGTGGCGTAATCTCGGCTTACTCTGCATCCCGGGTTCAAGCAATTCTCCTGCCTCAGCCTCCCGAGTGGCTGGGACTACAGACACTCGCCACCACGCCAGGCTAATTTTTGCATTTTTTTAAAAATAGAGATGGGGTTTCACCATATTGGCTAGGCTGGTCTTGAACTCCTTGTGATCTGCCCGCCTCAGCCTCCCAAAGTGCTAGGATTACAGGTGTGAGCCACCGTGCTTGGCTTGTTTTTAACTTTTTAAAATGGTAGTACTAGTCTGGGCATGGTGGCTCATGCCTGTAGTCCCAGCGCTTCAATGTAGCAATATCCCACCCCTGTCTCTACCAAAAACAAAACCAAAAAAAACCAGGAGTGGTGTGTTGCACACCTGTGGTTTTAGGTACTTGGGAGGCTGAGGCAAGAGGATCGCTTGAGCCCAGGAGTTCAAGGCTACAGTGAGCTGTGATTATGCCACTGCACTCTAACCTGGAAATAGAGCAAGACCTTGTCTCAAAAAAATAAAAAATAAAAATAAAGTAAGAATACTAGAAAATTTTAAATTATATGTGTGTCTCACATTAAATTTTTCTTTCTTTCTTTCTTTCTTTCTTTTTTTTTCTTTCTTTCTTTCTTTCTTTTTTTTTTTTTTTTTGATAGTCTGACTCTGTTGCCCAGGTTGGAGTGCAGTGGCACGATCTTGGCTCACTGCAACCTCTGCCTCCTGGGTCCAAGTGATTCTCCTGCCTCACCCTCCCAAGTAGCTGAGACTACAGGTGTGCACCACCACACTCAGCTAATTTTTGTATTTTTGGTAGAGACAGGGTTTCACCATGTTAGCCAGGCTGGTCTCAAACTCCTGGCCTTAAGTCATCTGCCCACCTTGGCCTCCCAAAGTGTTGGGATTACAGGCGTTAACCACTGCATCTGTCCAAAATTTCTTTGGGCAGTGCTGCTCTAGACAGCAATCATCACTAACTGCCAATACATCAGAGAGATAGTATGTATCTCCTAATGGAAGTATTAACACCAGCTTTGAAGCAGTCTTTTCAAAGAAAGAAACCTGTGCAATATCAAGCCTCTAAGATAAATTACTAGGTTACAGGAAATACAGGGGATAGAGGAGCATGTTAAATGAAATGCTACAGTCAGCAAAATCCAGGATGTAGGATATGTTGTAAGATCACTTTCTTCAATATATTGCAAGGGGAGGAAAGAGAAATGAAGGGAAGGTATACAGTGGAGGAAGCTTAAGAGGCCACCAACCAGTTGTAATTTATGGACCTTTTTTAGTTTGAAAAACTAAATAATCCAGTGAAGATGGGGAGAAATTGGTGGGGATATATATGAAACCAAAGTAAGCGTTAAGTTGAGGATTGTCATAGCAAGATGATGAGTCCACACACAGGATTAATTGTATTAGTCTCTCTACTTCTGAAAAATTAGAGTGTATATGCTAGCACTGTACTGCTTGGGTTTGAATCCTGGCTCTACCACTTCTTAACCTTATGACCCCGTGCCTCAGTTTCTCCATCCATAAAAAGGAAATGTTAGTTGTATCTACTTCATAGGTTATGAAAATAAAATTAATTAGGGCTGGGCACAGTGGCTCATGCCTGTCATCCCAGCACTTTGGGAGGCCAAGGCGGGTGGATCACCTGAGGCCAGGGATTTGAGACCAGCCTGGCCAACATAGGGAAACTCCATCTCTACTAAAAATACAAAAATTAGTCGGAGATGGTGGCGCATGCCTATAGTCCCACCTACTCAGGAGACTGAGGCAGGAGAATTGCTTGAACCCAGAAGGTGGAGGTTGCAGTGAGCCGAGATCATGCCACCGTACTCCAGCCTGGGTGACACAGCAAGACTCCATCTCAAAAAAAAAGAAAAAGAAAAGAAAAGAAAATTAATTAATGTAAAAGAAAGTGGCTCATGCCTGTAATTGCAGCACTTTGGGAAGCCAAGGCGGGAGGATCGCTTGATGCCAGGAGTTCAAGACTGGCCTGGGCAGCACAGCAAGACTCTGTCTCAAGAAGAAGAAGAAGGAGGAGGAGGAGGGGGAGGAGGAGGAGGAGGAGGAGGAGGTTGATATGCAAAGAAACAGAGACTTGAAACTGTGGGAACTGATGTGATTCAGGTCTCTGGGTCCAGTTCCCTAAGATTCACATTACTACACTGTATAAAGCACTCCAGTATCCTCCTGATCAATTTCTCTTTTTGCTTGAGCTGGTTCACATTGTGTCTTTGTGATGTGCAAGTCACACAGTTCGAACTAATAGATAAACATATACTCTCACCCTAATATCCTATTAGATATTTGAAGCTTTTTTGTCTGTTCTGGGACCAGCCAGTCTTTGATTACTTTTCTGGAGTTGCTACTTGGGCTCCAGGTTGGTCGCCTCTAAATTTGAATAAGTTATTCCACATTTAGCTTAAAATTTAGAAGTTTGCCTTCATTGTGTAGACTGATTATTAATCTTAAAAAGGCTAACTTGCCTTCTCTATGTTTTCATTTAAATTAATAGATTTAAGGTGTTATAACTTCCAGTAGTTGTACGTCTAAAATAACAGTACTCTATTTTTTTAAATTCTCTAGACTAGTTATCTCCAAAGTATCATGATCTATTGGAGTACATGAAGACATAGTTATCATTTTTATTTCTATTTATTTTATCCATACAATAAATCAATAATTGCTAATATTTAATGTAGAGATTGACAGTATCTTATGATTTATAAATAAATACAATTTATCGGGCTACTTACTAATTTTTTTTTTACTCATAGGCATGAGAAATCTAAAAAACAGTTTAGAGATCACTGTCATCAGCCAATGAGTTTTAAACCTTCCTTCAGCACAACTGGCTGATATTCCCAGCCCCAACTGCATTCTTCCAATGGCTTACTTCTTCAAATTGAATTTATGATATTAACGCCTATACACTTATCACTCCATCTGGGTTCCTAATCCCATTAATGAACACCAGGTTATTATTTACGTTAGAAATATGACCAGTCATTCCAGAAACTTATCCTTCAAACTCTTATCCAATCAATCACCAAATACTATCTGTTCTACCTCTTACATGTTTCTTGAATCCTCCAGTTCTCTCTACCAATGGGATATATTATCAAGTCTCACCTCCTTATTGTAATGACCCTTCCTAAGAAGTATTCCTGCATTCAGATTGGTTTCTCTCTAATTTGTGCTCTACCATGATGACATATGAGCTCTTTAAAATATAAATCTGGTCTTGTCCGTCAGGTTTAAGCCTCTCATTCAGTGTCGACCCATTGCTGTCAAGATAAAGCTCAAAATCTTTTAAGTTCTTGCATGATCTCCCGATCTCCACCTCCCCACTCTTTTCATCATGTTCTATCCAAAGTGTTCCCCCTTCCAGTTCTTCCAACACCATACTGCTTTTTCTGCCTTGAGACCTGTGAATGCTCATAACCTCCTTCCTTGCCTAACAAACTCCTATTTACCTTGCATGTTCCAACTTAAATATCAATTGCCAAGGATGCTCCAAAGTAGCTCAGGTCTAACTCTCAAAACAGGCTGTGTTTTTTTTTTCAAAGCATGTATATATTAATATCTACCTGTTCCACCAGCTTGTAAGATTCAGCAGAGCAGGAATGATACCCACAATGCCAAGTGCAGCATCTGACACCGAGTAAGTACTAATGAGTATTTGCTGCATTAGTGAATGGACAAATATCTTTAACTGTGGTTACTTCCTTTCGCTTTCCATTTCCCTAAATGATTACTTTATGTGTAAATTATCCTATTTGTTTTTGTTTATTCATTTATTCTACAAATAATTGTTCCAGGTACTGCTCTCTTTCAACTGATTTGTAGTTCTTGCTTATCTTTCTTATATTTCTCAGGATATCATTTGTAACCAAATAATTCATAAGGTTAGAAGGTTCTTACTCAGACAGACTTGAGTTCTAGTCACTGCTCTACCACTTAGTTGGGATGGGGACTTTAGACAAAATTAGAGGGTTAGTATGAGGTTTATATAATAGATGGTAAATAAAACACTCAGTACAGTTTACAGCACCTTGTTGGAGCTCCATGAATAATGTTCTTTTCTGTCCAGCCTCAATGGTTAAAGAAAAAGGGCTTGGTCCTTGCTCCCTCCAAGATACTGTATAATTCTTTCTCCATAAACTCTAATCAGAAAGGTCTCAGAGCCAAAATTCAAAGAGATCTCTCCCATTTTAATCCCTTATTAACTAAATGAGTCATTAAGTTTTCTGTCTGGTGAGTAAAAATTAGATCTGAATTCTGTAATTTAGGCTGTGTGTTTAACAAAGGAGAAAATTACAATTTTCCACGGGACTTATCCCTTCTTTCCATAATAATCAAACAGAAGATCAGTCTCGCAGCAGGATATGGAGTAGATTCGGGAGTCCGGAAGCCCATCCAGCAAGCTGTTGTAATAATTAATGTAGGCATGAGATGGTGAAGGCCTGTTGGCAAGGGAACTAGAAAGGAAGGGAGAGAGAGGGGAAATATCCTAAAGGGAAGCCTTTTCTGATGATCAGCGTGAAGTGGCCATTCTCTACCTATCATTTTGTCTAATTCTCTGTGAAATACTTACTTACCATTATGTGATAATTTTCTTGTTTGTTTAGTTGCTTCTTTGCTTATTGACTGTCTCCCTCTATTAGAACATAAGATCCAAAAGGGAAGGGCCTGGTCAGTTCTGTTTACTGTTAGGTCTTTATGTATCATACCCAGGACAATGCATAGTAGAAAGTAGCACCAAGGGTATATCTGTGGGATGAGGAAATTGTTACTGGAAATGAGAAGCAGCCAGATATAACTAAAACGATTTCAAGATTTAAGGTTGGGCACGGTGGTTTATGCCTATAATCCTAGCACTTTAGGAGGTCGAGGAGGGTGGATCAGTTGAGGCCAGGAGTTCAAGACCAGCCTGGCCAACATGGTGAAACCCATCTCTACCAGAAATACAAAAAATAAGCTTGGTGCAGTGGTGCACGCACCTGTAGTCTCAGCTACTCTGGAGGCTGAGGCATGAGAGTCGCTAGAACTCTGGAGGAAGGTTACAGTGAGCCGAGATGACGCCACTGCACTCCAGACTGGGCAACAGAGCAAGACTCTGTCCCCCACAAAAAAAAAATTCACTTTAGTTCCAGGTCCTGTCCTAGGCCCTGAGGACACAAGGATGAACAACAGCCTCTGCCCTTTGGGAGCCTATAATCAATAGAAGGAAAGAGATACCTAACTAATTATGATATAAAACAGAAGTTATGGCCGGGCGTGGTGGCTCAAGCCTGTAATCCCAGCACTTTGGGAGGCCAAGACAGGCGGATCACGAGGTCAGGAGTTCGAGACCATCCTGGCTAACACGGTGAAACCACGTCTCTACTAAAAAATACAAAAAGCTAGCCGGGCGAGGTGGCTGGTGCCTGTAGTCCCAGCTACGTGGGAGGCTGAGGCAGGAGAATGGCGTAAACCCGGGAGGCGGAGCTTGCAGTGAGCTGAGATCCGGCCACTGCACTCCAGCCCAGGCGACAGAGCGAGACTCCGTCTCAAAAAAAAAAAAAAAAAGAGGTTATCATAATAGTGTCATAAACACTATGCTATGGGAACACAGAGGAGAGAATGAGTAATTCTGCTCAAATTCTAGAGGTCTACAATATAGCTTCAAAGTGTGAAAAGATGGCTACTAAATTCTAGGAAAACAGATTGAAGCCCTAAGGCTTGGTGGTATTATTAATGTATAATATATAATGTATTCTCAACATATCATTGTAAGATGAATGAGTAATTGAACAACAGAACTTGTTATTTTAAAAGATTGTATCCGTATCATCTCTTTTATTGGTATTAGAAAACATGTTTCTGAAGAATTTTTAGTAATATGGGAAAATGTTTGTGCCACAATAGGTTTTAGTAAGATACAAAATTATGTGCATAGTTTAATTGTAAAAATTTATTTTCCTCTTTACTTTTTCTTAGAGTTTCCAGATGCTTTACGCAGAGAATATATTAGTCACCTCCACCAAATACATATCAAACATTTTTATGAAGGTGGAGTTGAAGAAGAAATAAAATAGCCAAAAAAAAAAAAGAGGGATGGAAAAGGAGGTACATGAAAATGTTACTCATTATTACAGAACTGGTTCATGTAAAAAATAAAAAAAATTAAAATTTTTTTTTGTTTGTTTTTTTGTTTTGAGATGGAGTCTCACTCTGTTGTCCAGGCTGGAGTGCAGTGGAGTGATCTTGGCTCACTACAACCTCTCCCTCCCGGGTTCAAGCATTCTCCTGCCTCCACTTCTTGAGTAGCTGGGACTACAGGCATGTACCACTATACCCAGCTAATTTTTGTATTTTTAGTAGAGATGGGATTTCGCCATGTTGGTCAGGCTGGTCTTAAACTCTTGACCTCAAGTAATCTGCCTGCCTCGACCTCCCAAAGTACTAGGATTACAGGCGTGAGCCACCATGCCCAGCTGAAAAAAAACTTTTTTTTAATTACATCTGTACTTAACATGTACACTTTTTTCTATATTTTTTTTTTAACTTTTTTTTTTAACGTAGGTCTCCCTATGGTTGCCCAGGCTGGTCTTGAACTCCTGAGCTCAAGCAATCCTCCCACCTTGGCCTCCCAAAGCACTGGAATTACAGACATGAGCCAACTTGCCTGGCCCCCATTTTTTTCTTGTCATTATGCCCTAAACAATACAGTATAACAAATATTTACATAGCATTTACATTGTGTTAGGTATTATAAATAACATTTACATTGTGTTAGGTATTATACATAGCATTTACATTGTGTTAGGTATAATCTAGACTACTAGATTTAAAGTATACAGAAGGATGTGCATAGGTTATATGCAAATACTACACGATTTTATATAAGGGACTTGAACATCCATGGATTTTGGTATTCATGGCGGGGTCTTGGAACCAATCCCCCGTGGATATTGAGGAATGACTTTCCTTCTCGGCTGTCATATTTGGTCGCTTATTGTTCATGTATGGGACATAACAAATCTATTATTTGTGCCCTGCATGTTTCATGCCTCTTTTTAGCTTTGCTCCTATTATTAAGTAATTTTCTCAACAGAGGTGTGTGGCAGGACTGGGAGATAGCTAGATAGCCAATCAGTGAGTAAAACTGAGCCTTAGACCATTGATTACAAGGTCTTAACTTCTATTTGGTTCACCACTTAAAAGGTATGTGATCATTAGTAAATAATGTTGACCCCTTTGAAAAACCTGTGCACTTCACCAGGTTACTGTTCATTTCTTCATTTACTAATTCTCATGAGATAGATAGATAGATAGATAGATAGATAGATAGATAGATAGATAGATAAATTTTATAGACAGGATTTTACTCGGTTACCCAAGCTAAAGTGCAGTGCTGCCAGCATAGCTCACTATAGCCTCCAACTTCTGGATCAAGCAATCCTCCAGCTTCAGCCTCCCAAATAGCTAGGCCTATAGGTGCTTGCCACCAGCATAGCTCACTATAGCCTCCAACTTCTGGATCAAGCAATCCTCCAGCTTCAGCCTCCCAAATAGCTAGGCCTATAGGTGCTTGCCACCACACCTGGCTAACTTTTTTTTTGAGGCAGTTTCACTCTTGTTGCCCAGGCTGGAGTGCAATGGTGCAATCTCAGCTCATCGCAACTTCCGCCTCCCAGGTTCAAGCAATTTCCCTGCCTCAGCCTCTCAAGTAGCTGGGATTACAAGCATGTGCCACCACGCCCTGCTAATTTTGTATTTTTAGTAGAGATGGGGTTTCTCCATGTTGGTCAGGCTGGTCTCAAACTCCCGACCTCAGGTAATCTGCCTACCTTGGCCTCCCAGAGTTCTGGGATTATAGATGTGAGCCACGTCCGGCCAACTTTTTAATTTTTGGTAGAGATGAGGTCTTGTTCTGTTGCCCCAGGTGGTCGTGAGCTCCTGGCCTCAAGCGATCCTCCCGCATTGGCATCTCAAAGTGTTGGAATTACAAGAGTCAGCCACTGTGCTTGGCTCCCATGTAATGAGTTTTTATTGCATATTTACTGCTCAGCAGCTCTGTACTAGGCATTCATCAGTGAATGAGATCAATATAGTCTCTATGCTCATGAATCTAGAAAGAAAACAGAAAAAAAAAACTCAATTGAAAACAAAGCAATTACAAATTGTGACAGATGTTATGAAAAAAACAAGAGAGCAGGAAAGAGAAACTTTTTTTTGTTGTTGTTGTTTTTGAGATGGAGTCTCGCTCTGTCACCCAGGCTGAAGTGCAGTGGCACTGTCTGGGCTCACTGCAACCACCACCTCCCAGGTTCAAGTAATTCTCTGCCTCAGCCTCCCAAGTAGATAGAATTATAGCCACCCATCATCACGCCCAGCTAATTGTATTTTTAGTGGAGATGGGGTTTCACTATCTTGGCCAGGCTGGTCTTGAACTCCTGACCTCATGATCCACCTGCCTCGGCCTCCCAAAGTGCTGAGATTATAGGCATGAGCCACCGTGCCCAGCCAAAACTTTTTATTTTATTTTTTTAGACAGGTCTCACTCTGTCACCCAGGCTATAGTGCAGCGGTGATGCAAACAAGGCTCACTGCAGCCTCGACCTCCTGGGCTCAAGCCATCTTCTCACCTCAGCCTCTCAAATAGGTGAGACCACAGGTGCCCAACACCATGCCTGGCTAATTTTTTAAAAAAAATTTTGTAGAAACAGGGTCTTGCTGCGTTGCCCAGGCTGAATGAAAGAGAAACTTTGGATAAGAATGAGTACAATAATATTTTAGGCAGGGAATGCGTTTTTGAAACAGAATAGTATACATAAAGACCCAGATGGAAAATACTATAATATTGGAGGAGTTGAAAGAAGATGCTTGCCAGGAGTGAAGTGGATGATTGAGGAGAATGAGGTGAGATGATATTAGAGAGAAGGCAGAGCCAGATCTGTACGGCCCTACAGCCATAGTAAGGTACGTGGAGATTATTCTAAGGGTTGTGGGACAGCAAGAGGGTTGTGTGACATGGTCTGGTTTCACTCTGAGAAATTATTCTACCATTTGTATAGAGAATGGAATAAAGTAAGAGCCATTGAGTATAGCCCAGGGTAGCAATGTTGAAGGCCTGGACTAAGGAATGCAGTGTCAACAGAGAGGAGTAGACATACCTAAGGGATATTTTGGAGACAGAAATTATGAAGACCGTATGAAATAATGAATTTAACAAGCTCAGTAAACTATAAAATGCTTGTATATTTTGAGTTTTAGTATCACGCTTCTGAGTCTTATGGAACCAGAAGGATTGCATAATGTTAAGTTATTCTGCTACCAGTGGACTTAATTATATCTGTTTTTTAAATCTGTACTGTATCACCTGTCTTATCTAACTAAATCCGCTCTCAGAAAAAAGTACCTTGTTCTTAAATTCTCAATATTAGAATTCAACAAATACTCATTAAACCAAAAATATGGGACTCTTAGCATAAATGTATTTAGATAGCATATTTTAATATAATTTGATGAAAACATAATTTATATATTATTTACATTTAAAGATATACCGTACTTGCTCTGCACAGCTCTTAAAATACGAAAGAAGCTCCTTTATTAAACTGTGAGAACTGTGTGCTAGCACAATGCAAAGATTGTTGGTGGAAAAAAACAGAACAAAATAATAATTTGTACTGACACTTAAGGTTATAGAGGCTCATAGTATTTTCATGTCTAAATAAATAATGACGGCCGGGCGCGGTGGCTCAAGCCTGTAATCCCAGCACTTTGGGAGGCCGAGACGGGCGGATCACGAGGTCAGGAGATCGAGACCATACTGGCTAACCCGGTGAAACCCCGTCTCTACTAAAAAATACAAAAAAACTAGCCGGGCGAGGTGGCGGGCGCCTGTAGTCCCAGCTACTCGGGAGGCTGAGGCAGGAGAATGGCGTAAACCCGGGAGGCGGAGCTTGCAGTGAGCTGAGATCGGGCCACTGCACTCCAGCCTGGGCGACAGAGCGAAACTCCGTCTCAAAAAAATAAATAAATAAATAAATAAATAAATAATGACAAATTACCTGAGTAAAGAATATTAAGAATTACCAATGTATATGACTACCTCTTTGATTTTAAAATCTTTCTTTTACTAATAAAATACAGAACAGTAAATGGATATTAGTGAATTGTCCTACACTTTAATAAAGCCAAGTGTACTTCTATACAAACAAGAAGTCCTTCTACCTGCCAAAATAAAATTCAAAACAAAATGAAAAAATGCTTATTTTGCACAATTTAGCCCTAACATTCTTTGAGGAGGTTCTGAATTTGAAATAGATCCAATCACCCCCAAATGGTATCAAATTCCATCCTATCTGCCTACTTAAATGCCTAGCCTTTGTTTAAAGTAAGTAGATTAACATTTTCATTGTTGGGATGTTCTTCTCCAATCTAGGTTTGATAGATTATCAGCAATTTTTAAAAACCTACCACAACCCTCCCTGCTCTTTCTGCCCACTCCTCCCTCCCCTTGACAAGAACCTTTCTTTCCTTCCCGTGGTAAGATTCTATGACTCATCTCTTTTGAATGCAGGCAATAGTCTAGCACCTTCCTTTCATTACTCAGTTGCAAAGGTTTTTCGTTATTGAACAGCTTTTGATAAATGTTTGTCTATTATTATTATTATTATTATTATTATTATTATTATTATTATTATTATTTAGAGACAGGGGTCGCTGTGCATGATGGCTCACGCCTGTAATCCCAGCACTGTGGGAGGCCAAGGCAGGATAACTTGAACTCAGGAGTTCAAGACCAGCCTGGGCCACATGATGAAACCCTGTCTCTACTAAAAATGCAAAAATTAGCTGGGCATGGTGGCATGAGCCTGTAGTCCCAGCTACTGGAGAGGCTGAGGTTGGGAGATTGCTTGAGCCTGGAAGGCAGAGGTTGTATTCTAGGTTATGCCACTGCACTCCAGCCGTGGTGACAGAGTGAGATTCTGTCTCAAAAAAAAAAAAAAATAAAGATGGGAGGTTTGGGGTCCCTAGACCAGAGAGCAGTGGCACAATTATGGCTCTCTGCAGCCTTGAATTCCCGGCCTATAGCGATCCTCCTGCCTCAGCCTCCCGAGTAGCTGGGACTATAGCCTTAAGCCACTGCGCTCCACCCTAATATTTTTAAGTCCAGGTGTCCCTGTAAACGTTTTTAACATGAAGAGTAAATTATTTGCCTCTGGCTCTTTCCCCATCACTTTTTTCAGAGCACTTCTAGTACTAGGCAGCCCAAAGCAAGGTGTTCAGGTTTTTTTTTTTTTTTTTTTTTCTTTTTTGAGACAGGGTCTCACTCTCTCGCCCAGACTGGAGTGCAGTGGCTCAATCTCGGCTCACTGCAACCTCCACCTCTCAGACTCAAGGGATTTCCCTGCTTTAGCCTCCGAAGTAGCTGGGATTACAGGCACATACCACTACTGCCCAGGTAATTTTTGTATTTTTAGTAGAGATGGGGTTTCACCATGTTGGCCAGGCCGAACTTCTGACCTCAAATGATCCACCCGCCTCAGCCCCCCAAAGTGCTGGGATTACAGGCGTGAGCCACCACCCCCGGCCCATTCAGGGGTTTGTACATTTAAGCACCCCTGAGGCATACCTAAATGGTCCCCTCAGCATTTCACTTCCAAAGCTGCGGCCAGGACTTCTGGGCATCTGTGTTTTCCTATGTCATCTTTTTCACTGATGATCAACTGGATTGGCCCCAAACAAGAAGTAACCCAAGGCTGTTTAACACATCCATGCACATCATTTAGGAATAGAAAGGAAGGTTCCCTGCCATGTGCAGAGTTTGCCATTAGGGCATTTCTCCAAACATACGAATACATGTTTGACTGGGCTTCATTTTCATTCTCTTGCAACCACAAATATCATAGCTTCTTGAATTGTGCCTCTGTTTTTAAATTTTACTTTTCATTTCTTCCCTATTTCAGCAAGCGTATGTTCTCCACCTCTTAAAGTTTCCTAAACACTGACATTTATAGGATACATAATTTCATTGTCTTATCAATAATGGAACACTGAAAAATATTTATGGAAGATATTGATCTGTTTTTTGATGATGATATGCAATGTAAAGTCATTATTATATATATACACATATAAAGTATATATTTTCTCTAATATGCAAAATGTTTCCGTTTATTCCTGACTCCATTTCCCCATTCCCTTTTGACCAAATCTCGTTTACATCAGCTATTAGCATAGCACCCATTTCTGACAAGAGGAGGCACATCTTTTTTTTTTTGACAGAGTCTTGCTGTGTCACCCAGGCTGGCGTGCACTGGCACAATCTTGGCTCACTGCAACTTCCGTCTCCCAAGTTTAAGTGATTCTCGGGCCTCAGCCTCCTGAGTAGCTGGGACTACTGGTGCGTGCCACCACACCCAACTAATTTTTGTATTTTTAGTAGAGACAGGGTTTCACTATGCTGGCCAGGCTTGTCTCGAACTCCTGACCTCAAGTGATCCACCTGCCTTGGCCTCCCAAAGTGCTGGGATTACAGGCATGAGCCACTGTGCCTGGCCAAGGAGGCACATCTAAATTCTGACAGAAACTGCGTTAGGAATGGCATTGCTGAACTAAATCCCTGACTCTCTATGCTCTTCTCTTTGCAGCGGTGCCAGAGCCTAAACTATAAACGTGGAGATATTTGGAACTTTGGAACCTCTGACAGTCTAATGTGTCAGAACTAGCACAGAAGAGGAGTCTTAGAAACTGGATTCTCAATCTGAGCTTCAACCCTACTAGCTAGAGATCCTGAGTAAGCATTTACCTTCTCTGAGCCTCAGTTTCCTTTTCTGTTAAATAGAAATAATCCCTTACCAGTTCAAATGTATATCATAGTATTTATAAAGTGATATGCTAATGTTAGTTGCTCTCATTTAAAAGGAAAGGTAGAGACTATAACCAAACAAACAAATAAAACTAGGAATTTAAAGAATCTAACTCTGGAAGCACTAGTCTAAAATTGCCTTATCCTAACCTGAATTTACCCCTTTTCTATTACTCAGTTGCACAACGTTCTTTCCCCCATATCATACATGTTTGAAATAATATATATTCCCTGTCTTTTAAAAAATAGCTCTGCAGGCCGGGCGCAGAGGCTCGCGCCTGTAATCCCAGCACTTTGGGAGGCGGAGGGAGGCGGATCACGAGGTCAGGAGATGGAGACCATCGTAGATAAAACGGTGAAACCCCCTCTCTACTAAAAAATACAAAAAAAAATTAGCCGGGCACGGTGCAGGCGCCTGTAGCCCCAGCTACTCGGGAGGCTGAGGCAGGAGAACGAAGTCAACCCGGGAGGCGGAGCTTGCAGTGAGCCGAGATCGCGCCACTGCAGTCCAGCCTGGGCCACAGAGCGAGACTCCGTCTCAAAAACATATATAAATAAAATAGCTCTGCAAATACTCAGAATTCGTTAGTCATTCACATATGGGTGTTCAATGCTTTAATGGGAAGTTAAGATAACTACGCTGAGGGCATCGAAGTTTTATTAGGGAAGAAAGAAGCAATCGTTAGGAAATATGACATTATGTAGGAGTTGGAACAGGCCCAAATGGAGGGAAGCAGTGCTGCCTTGGGCCAGGACAGAGGCCCTGGCGAAACACCAGCAGGAGAGAGAAACATGAAGAAAAGGGTGGAGATAACAAGACAGGCTTCACATTTTGTGGAATTTTCCTCTTTATATAGAAAATGGGGGTAAAGCTCTATTTATTCCACTCTTCTCAGTAATACTTCTAGAACCCAGAATTCAAATGAGTAGTATACATCCAAAGTTGACCAGGTTTTTGTGCAGTAGCCTGGGAACTCAACCATCACAATGTTTCTGAAAAAAATGTATTCCAATTTTCAAAGAGCCAACCCTGAAATGCATTTTTGGAATGCAATCTGTTTGAAAATGAAATAACAAGGCAGCCTGTATAAGTTAGCTTTCAAATAAAGTTTGGGGTTAGAAACATATCAACTACTATGAAAAACTGGTTTCTAATGGGGATTCAATCTTTTTGAGATATCTTGGATACTTTTTGGAAGGAGGTGGACTACAAATATACAAACGAGGCTTCTAGATAAAAAAAAAAAAAAAAATTTAAATGGATTTTAAGACTTTAACATGGAGCTATAGAACAGTCTCACCAGTTCAGAGATCCAGGAAATCTTACTCATAGACCTGGAATCAACTATTCACTTTAGAATACAGTTGAGCTTCATCCACTTTGGAGTAAAGCCCAATTATATCCTAAGAATAATCTCTTCTACATTAAATCACATCCATGTGGAAAAAAAAAAGCTCCTCAAAAAATGTACACTACTGTAGCCATGGCCATGGTTTATTACACCTCTTTATAGTATTTAGAATCACTAATACTCACAATTTAAAAAATAAAGTGACAGGTTATGGTGAAATGATTTCTGTTTTTTCTTTTGTTTAATGTACCCAAGATAGTACTTCATGAAATAATTTCCAAAGTGCAGTAACTTTCTTCAGTTGGAATAGATATAACTTAGAATTTCTACCACAGTAATTTTACTCAGATAAATGATATGAATAATGGGTTATTCATTACTAAATTTTTTTACACAACTCATCTCTTTCACACACTACCTTATATCTGCAACCCCAGTAAAATTTGTGTTCAAGAAAAGAGCTAGGCTGGGCATAATGGCTCAGCCTGTAATCCCAGTACTTTGGGAGGCCCAAAAGGAAGGATTGCTTGAGCCCAGGAGTTCGAGACCAGCCTGGGTAACAAAGTAAGACCCCCAACTCTACAAAAAATAAAATTAGCAAAGTTTGGTGGCGCACCTATAGTGCCAGCTACTTGGGAGGATGAGGCAGAAGGATTGCTTGAACCCAGGAGGTTGAGGGTGCAATGAACTATGATGGCACCATCACACTCCAGCTTGGGCAACAAAAGTGAGACCCTATCTCTAAAAATAATAACAACATTTTAAAAAATTTATTAATAATTTTAAAATAAGAAAATAACTAACATATTTTTCCTTCTAAGGGCAGTCACCCATATAAGTAGGTGACTATAACTTATGGTCCAAACTGGATGCTGTTCTCCAGAAAAATGATAAACCAGATGAGACATCAGTAGGCATAGAACAGGACTGCCTTGGGAAATCATGACTGTCATACTCAATTCATAGCTGCCCTTTGACTGCCCGGACTTCCCTCTCACCAGAGCATGACCTGCAATAGAGAAGAAGGAGCATGGCCTAATGCAAAGATCACTGCGTCAGCTCTCTTGGGTGCCATCCTACCTACAGAACAGACATATCATCTACCTCCTCTTTAAATCAGAAACCTAGAAGAACGCTGGACTCCTTATTCTCCCTCACTCCCTTCCTCCAAACACATATCAAATCTTACTAATTTCACTTCCTAATTCCATCCATTTCCACCCACTCTACCAACACTACCTTAGTTCAGTTCATCACTATCCATCACTTTCTTATTACAACAGCCTTTTACCTCCTGACCCCTCCAATCCATTCTTCACACTGATACCCAATTGATATTTATCAACCAATCGTTCTCCTTAAAACCCTCATTGGATCCCCCTTATCCTCAGCTAAATCTTGAGCTTGTCCTTTATAATTGGTTGCACACCTCTAGCTTCCCCTCAATCACCCCTTCCCCCCCAACTTGCACACTGTTTCAAATTACATTCAGTTCCTAGAACACACCTTCATTAACTATATTTTGCATAAAAGCTTCTCCTCCATGCTCCACACACCAGCACACCTCACTTCTTTCCCATCCCACTCCTGTACCTGAAATTCCATCTCCATTATTTAGATCTCAGCTTAGAAAGGACATCCTCCAGGAAACCTTCCTTTCCAAATCCTTCCCATATGCTACTGTTGCAGTAATCTCTACTTCCCTTGTCAGAGCACTGGGAACTCAACCATCACTGGAACTCAGTTAGCAAACTAGGGGTCCTTTCTTAGTCCAAACCCCACCTCAGTGAGGGCCAGCACTTCAAACCAAACTTTCCTGGCCTTGACCTTCTAGCAACTTGTTTTGTATAAGAAATCAAGAAAACCGCTGGGAGCGGTGGCTCAAGCCTGTAATCCCTGCACTTTGGGAGGCCGAGGCCGGCGGATCACGAGGTCAGGAGATTGAGACCATCCTGGCTAACACGGTGAAACCCCGTCTCTACTAAAAATACAAGAAAATTAGCTGGGTGTGGTGGCGGGCGCCTGTAGTCCCAGCTACTCGGGAGGCTGAGGCAGGAGAATGGTGTGAACCCGGCGGGGCGGAGCTTGCAGTGAGCAGAGATCGTGCCACTGCACTCCAGCCTGGGGCACAAAGCAAGACTCCAGCTCAAAAAAAAAAAAAGAAATCAAGAAAACCTGCTTACTTTCTGGAATGGCAGCCTGAATTTGTGCCCATTCTTTTTTTTTTTTTTTTTTTTTTTGAGACAGAGTCTCACTCTGTCACCCAGGCTGGAGTGCAGTGGCACGATCTCAGCTCACTACAACCTCTGCCCTCTGAGTTCAAGCGATTCTCCTGCCTCAGTCTCCCAAGTAGCTGGGATTACAGGCGCCTGCCACCGCGCCCAGCTAATTTTTTTTGTTGTAGTAGAGACAGGGTTTCACCATCGTGGCCAGGCTGGTCTTGAACTCTTGACCTTGTGATCCACCCGTCTCAGCTTCCCAAAGTGTTGGGATTACAGGCGTGAGCCACCGCCCTCAGCCTTGTGCCCATTCTTAATCCCCAGCCTCCATCCTCCCACCTCAGCCTCCCAAAGTGCTGGTATTACAAGCATGAGCCACCATGCCTGGCCATTCCCAATTTTTATACCCTTCTGCAGATCATGGTAAATAACTAATCATACAGTCCTGTGTCATTCATTTTTCCCCTATGCTGTAAGGCATCTCCTTCAGTGGAAATGAATCCCATGTACCTTATAAAAGTGCTCCAGGACAAACAACATATGGAAAGGAAAATTGGCTTACTGCCACCAAAAATACTAACTCAGCAGATTTTCCTTTCCTCCTAAGTTTAACCCAATGAAGAAAAGTGCTTACATCACCAAGGCTTCGAGACCCCAGGGAAATCGCTGACAACTGAGTTCTCAGTGTCTCTTAGAGCATAGTAAAGGGTAAATGCCTCAAGTTGTAGGAATTGTGCATTCACAAACCATAAAATACTACATAGATATTCATTAGTATTGTGTGCTTATGATCACTATATTCTTTTGAAACCAATTGATACATTGTAATAGTACATGTTTTGATAAATGTCTATGCTGTTTAATAATCTAGTCAGGGTAGTTAGTACATCTGTTACCTTATGCATTTATCATTTCTTTGTCGTGAGAATATTCAAAGGCCTCTCCTTTAGCTATTTTGTAATGTACATATTTTACCATTAACCATAGTCACCCAACTGTGCAGAATTTATTTTCTATCTGATTGTAACTTTGTTCCCATTGACCAACTTCTCCCCATACTGCCATTCTTCTCCCCCTCTCCAGTCTCTGGTAACCACTGTTCCCTTCTCTGCTTCTGATATCAACTTTTTTTTTTTTTTTTCAGATTCCACATATGAGTGAGATCATGCAGAATTTATCTTTCTGTGTCTGGCTTATGTGATCTCTATATTCTCATTTTGAGTTTGAGACTGTCCTTCAAACACAAAAGGTTATAGAAACAGTCTCCTCCTCATTTGGGTGAATACCTTGGAGGCACAAAAATTCAGTTTATGCAAGAACAAACGATGAGAATAAAAGAGCTAGCAGTAAAGTGATCTTCCAGATTTCAAGTATGAAGACAGCAACATTCAGCCCTAGCTAAAAGCATCTGCTTCCACCCCGAGCTCGATCTCAGGTCATATTCCTTCGGAATTTCATGGCTAGGACAATAATCAACTGGAGAATGTTGCTTTTTGGAACCAGTGTGCCCAGAGTTAAAGAGAAACAATTTTAGTCCAGGCATGGTGGTTCACGCCTGTAATCCCAGCGCTTTGGGAGGCTGAGGTGGGAAGATCAATCGCTTGAGTTCGAGACCACCCTGGGCAAGTTGACGAGATCCGGTTTCTACAAAAATAAAAAAAATAGGCCGGGCGCGGTGGCTCAAGCCTGTAATCCCAGCACTTTGGGAGGCCGAGATGGGCGGATCACGAGGTCAGGAGTTCGAGACCATCCTGGCTAACACGGTGAAAACCCGTCTCTACTAAAAAAAATACAAAAAGCTAGCCGGGCGAGGTGGCTGGTGCCTGTAGTCCCAGCTACTCGGGAGGCTGAGGCAGGAGAATGGCGTAAACCCGGGAGGCGGAGCTTGCAGTGATCTGAGATTCCGACACTGCACTCCAGCCCAGGCAACAGAACGAGACTCCGTCTCAAAAAAAAAAAAAAAAAAATAGACAGGCGTGTTGGCATGTATCCATAGTCCCAACTACTTGGGAGGCTGAGGTGGGAGGATCACTTGAGCCCAAGAGTTCAGGGATGCAGTGAGCTATGGTCATGCCACTGTACTCCAGCCTGAGCAACAGAGCGAGACTCTGTCTCTCTGAGAAAAAAAAAAGAGAGAGAAAGTTTTGCTCTCTGGATCCTTATGTCAATAGCCCTTTTTCTCTGTGAATATCCATTTAAGGTTGGATGAGAGGGCACCATGAAGGGCCAAGCTTCTGTCAATATACAGTTGACTAGATCTACTAAAATGTTCATATTCTAAGAAGATGTTCAGTATGACAATATTCTATTCTGTATTCTGAAAAATAAATAATTTCATAAATACTATTTGAGTATCTGATAAACAAAATTAGGTGATTATGTAAATGCAACATGAATCAGCACTGCATGAAGTAATTTAGATAGACTGTGACTGGCCTACCCCTGTCCACATTTTTCATACTGTGATTAGAAGGAAATTGCTTGGAATGGCCCACACACTCTGCATGATCTGGTCTCACCCAGCTTGCTGTGTCCATCCACATTGGTCCTATTTCAGTTCCTCAAACACATGAGGTTCTTCTTCTTTTTTTTTTGAGTTGGAGTCTCACCCTGTCACCAGGTTGGAGTGCAGTGGCACAATCTCAGCTCACTGCAACCACCGCCTCCTGGGTTCAAGCGATTCTCCTGCCTCAGCCTCCCAAGTAGTTGGGATTGCAGGCGCCCTCCACCACGCCTGGCTAATTTTTGTGTTTTTAGTAGAGATGGGGTTTCACCATGTTGGCCAGGCTGGTCTCTAACTCCTGACCTCGTGATCCACCCGCCTCAGCCTCCCAAAGTGCTGGGATTACAGGCGTGAGCCACTGCGCCCGGTCACACACAAGGTTCTTGTTGTTTTTAAACAGAGATGGGATCTCCCCATGTTGCCCAGGCTGATCTCAAACTCCTAGGCTCAAGGGATCCTCCTGCTTCTGCCTTCCAAAGTGCTGGGATTTCCGGTGTGAGCCGTCGCACCCAGCCATGGCGGTGGTGGTGGTGTTTGAGACAGGGTCTTACAGTGTTGCCCAGGCTGGAGTGCAGTGGCTCAATTTTGGCTCACTGCAACCTCCACCTCCCAGGTTCAAGAGGTCCTCCTGCCTCAGCCCCCCAAGTGGCTGGGACTACAGGTGCTTCCCCTTTTTTTTTTTTTTTTTTTTTGTATTTTTAGTAGTGATAGAGTTTTGCCATGTTGCCAGTCGGGTCTTGAACTCCTGGACTCAAGCAATCCAGCTGCCTTGCCCTCAGCGTCCCAAAATGCTGGGATTATAGGTGTGAAACACTGCGCCCAGCCCAATCTTGTTGTTAAGAGATAGAGTCTCACTGTTTTGCCCAGGTTTGTCTTGAAATCATGGCCTTAAGCAATCCTCCTGCCTCAGCCTCCCTATTAGCTGGATTTCAGCACGCCACCGTGCCTGACTTATGTGGCTCCTCCTTCTTTTATTTATTTATTTATTTATTCATTTATTTATTTATTTTGAGATGGAGTCTTGGTCTTTCGCCAGACTAGAGTGCAGTGGCGCCAATCTCGGCTCACGCAACATTGGCCTCCCGAGTTCAAGTGATTCTTCTGCCTCAGCCTCCTGAGTAGCTGGGACTACAGGCACACACCACCACGCCCAGCTAATTTTTGTATTTTTAGTAGAGATGGTCTACTGTGTTGGCCACCATGTTGGCCAGGATGGTCTCGATCTCTTTCGTGATCTGCCTGCCTCGGTCTCCCAAATTGTTGAGATTACAGGCGTGAGCCACCACACCCAGCCTGGCTCTTTCTTAACTAGGCCTTTGCACATGCTGATCCTTCTCTTTAGAATGCTACTCCCCCACCTCTTTGTGTGCTAGCTGCTGCTTAGACCTTAGATCTTAGTCTAAAACTTACTTTTCTGGAAGGGCCTCATTTGAATACCTGTTTCTTTTTCTCCTATTTTATTCTAACATTTTCCAGATTTTTTTTTTTTTATTCACAAGAGTCACCCCATTTGTTATTACCTGTTTGATTATTGTCTGTCTCTCCTATTAAACTATTCGTACCTTGAGGACAGGAACTACCTCTAGCTTGTTCACTACTGAGTTCCTAGTACCTGCACAGGACCTGGCACATACTGCTTTCTCAATAGATATTTGTTGAATGAATGTATTAGTATGCAGGTTGTAATATTATATAATGACATCAATTCTGTGGATTAAGTATTGTTTTAAATATATTTGTTTTATTAATCTCAAATATCTATATACATTTAAAAAATATACAGCATCTTTTTTTGTTGTTTTTTGAGACAGAGTCTTGCTCTGTCGCCCAGGCTGGAATGCAGTGGTGTGATCTTGGCTCACTGCAACCTTTGCCTCCCAGGTTCAAGAGATTCTCCTGCCTCAGCCTCCCAAGTAGCTGGGACTACAGGTGTGCACCACTACACCTGGATAATTTTTATGTTTTTTAGTAGAGACAGGATTTCACCGTGTTGGCCAGGCTGGTCTTGAACTCCTGGCCTCAACTGATCCTCCTGCCTTGACCTCCCAAAGTGCTGGGATTACAGGTGTGAGCCACCACTCCCAGCCCAAGGATCTCTTTAAAATTAATGAGAGAATGAGTGAGGCCAGGCACAGTGGCTCATGGGCTCTCAGCACTTTGGGAGCCCAATGTAGGCAGATCACTTGAGGTCAGGAGTTCGAGACCAGCCTGGCCAACATGGTGACACCCAGTTTCTACTAAAAATACAAAAATTAGCCAGACGTGGTGGCGTGTGCCTGTAATCCCAGCTACTTGGGAGGCTGAGGCAGGAGAATTACTTGAACCCGGGGGGGCAGAGGTTGCAGTGAGCTAAGATTGCACCACTGCACTGCAGCCTGGGTAACAGAGCAAAACTCTGTTGCAACAACAGAAGAGATCCTTGGTAAAAGCAAAAAAGAAATACTGAGACTGTTTTTAAAAACATAAAGGAAAACAACAACAACAACAACATAAAGTGTAGGCTGGGCGTGGTGGCTCACACCTATAATCCCAGCACTTTGGGAGGCCAAGGCGGGCAGATCACCTGAGTTTGAGACCTCCCTGACCAACATGAGAAACCCCATCTTTACTAAAAGTACAAAATTAGCCGGGCATGGTGACGCATGCCTGTAATCCCAGCTACTCGGGAGGCTGAGGCAGGAGAATTGTTTAAACCCAGGAAACGGAAGTTGTGGTGAGCTGAGATCACGCCATTGCACTCCAGAACTGGACAACAAGAGCAAAACTCTGTCTCAGAACAAACACAAAACAAAAAACATGAAGTGTAAATCTTCTTTCAAAATTTCAGCAAAGTTACTGGGTTCTAGTTAACTGAGGTTTTTCAAACACCTAGTAATCACTGAAGTCCAGCCTTTGCTTGTTGCTGATTTAATTTTATTATGCAAATTCTTTATTAATTTAATTTTTGTTCTTGAGGAAGGGTGGATCTTGCTCTGTTGCCCAGGCTGGAGGGCAGTGGCACAATTATAGCTCACTGCAGCCTTGATCTCCTGGGTTCAAATGACCATCCCACCTCAGCTTCCAGAGTAGCTGGGACTACAAGCACACCAATATACCTAACTCATTGAACTTTTATTTAACTACTACTAGATGCTGTGGAGGCAAAGATGAGCTCCTTTTAGTAGTCCATGGCCCACTGGGAAATATCCATAAACAGTTATAATTCATTGTAACTCAGGGAGGAAGTTAAACTCTAAGTCTACCTCACCCAACTTGAGGACATCAGAGACAGTTTCTTACAGGAAGTGGCCTATGAACTGAAACTTGTAGATTGCATAGGACTAAGCTGAGAGAAGTGGAAAGGGCACAGTATGCAGAAAGACATGGAAACAAGGAACATTCCATTGTGTTCCAGGAATTACAAGCAACTCGGTGCTCCTGGAGTGTAAACTTTGGGAAGGGAGTGGCAGCTGTTGACGCTTTGAGGTAGGCAGGACCAGATGCAGGAAAGGGAGCTTGTACCTTATTAGGGCACTTGGACTTTGCACCCCCAGCCGTGGGGATCCACCAGAGTGTTTTGTGGAAATTGTTAATAGTTAAGCTCTAAGAACATGTGAATTGAAAAATTTTATGCAAATTACATTCCATTTTTACACTACTAGCAGTTGGAAGAGATAGATCATAAACAAAAACTTCAAAGGATTTACAATCCGGCACTCTTTTAATTGTATTTATGCCAAACACTTTCCACATCAAAATGGATGTTTAAAATGAATAAATTTGATACTGTGAAGTAGCCCATCTTTAGTCCTGATGTTTATTAAATAGAAAGACTCAAAATCATCCAATTATTCTTGGAAAATGTACATGAATGTGTGGTATTTGGAACTCTATTTTAGAACCCAAATGTCATAGACATCTGGACACAAAAATTATGCAAGAGAGACCTTTAGAAATGTGTTACTAATTATTGACTCTCTCCTGCAACAGCATAACTGAGCCTTTGTTACAGGCACTGTGTAGACTGGCTTTTTTCACATGTGATGGTTGATTTTCATAAGATAGTTTTCATAACCAGAATCCTAAAGCACTTCATAGAGTTAAGAAGGCTAATAAGACTCACAAATAAATGAATTATATTAGCTGTGATGAATGGACAAAACAACAGCTTAAAATTATCTAGGGAAAGAAGAGAAATATGATCAAGCTAGCTAAAGAATTAGGGAAAGAATTCAGAGCAACTAGCTAACTAGCTGTAATGGAGTGGCTGTGTGAAGTTATGGAATTAGAACTGGATTATAGTACTTGTCTTTTCACTTGCCAAATATGTCATTTAACCTCTCTGTGCTCTCATTATTATTATCTATAACAGAAAGGTCAGACTTAATAGTCTTTGAGGCCTTCTTTAAATTCTAAAATTTAGGTTATAGGAGTTTAAAATATCAAGAAATCAACTCCTACTGAGTAACTGCTATATGTACCAGGAACAATTCCAAGCGATAGTGTCTAAGAACAAGGCAAGATCCCTTTTCTCATTGAGTTGGAATTCTAGTGTGAAGGGAAGACAGAGAGATAGCTATAAATAGATAAAATAATTGTAGTTAGAAATACATGCTACAAAGGAAATAAGACAGGATAGTATTCTAGAGAAGGACTGGGTGGTCTAGGGGATGACATGACATAGGTAGGTAGAGAACTCTGGGACCTGAAGAAGAGCAGGGTCCAGATTTGGGAAAGATGGGAGTCAGGCACTCCTAATGAAGATTTCAAGTGCCAAAGAACTGGGCGGGGGACAAATTGGACTTCTTGAAGAACACAGAGAAGCCAGTGATGCTGAAATACAGAAATGAGGGGGGAAGAACAACCAGAAAAGAGGTGAGCTAAGTTATGCAGAGCCTCATAGGCTGTGGGAAAAAGTTTGAATTTTATTTTAAGTGTGGTAGTCAGCACTTAATGGAATTTAAGCTGAAAAGTGACACCATCTGATTTATTTTAAAATATCTCTTTGGCTCTGTGTTGAGATTTGATTGCAGATGGCAGACTGGAAATAGAGACCAGTTTCAGAAGCTATTGTAAAATGTCAATTAAGAGATTATAGTAGGCGCGGCGCAGTGGTTCACGCATGTAATCCCAGCACTTTGGGAGGCTGAGGCAGGCGGATAACCTGAGGTTAGGAGTTCAAGACCAGCCTGGCCAACATGGCAAAACCTGTCTCTACTAAAAATACAAAAATTAGCCCAGCATGGTGGTGGGCACCTGTAATCTCAGCTACTTGGGAGTCTGAGGCAGGAGAATAACTTGAGTTCGGGAAGTAGAGGTTGCAGTGAGCTGAGATGGTGCCACTGCACTCCAGCCTGGGTGATAGTGTAAAACTCTCTTTCAAAAAAAGAAAAAAGATAATGGTAACTAGCACCAAGATGGTGTAAGTGGAGAGAAAAAGCCTAAAACAAGGTGTTACTTATTGTTCTGAATCCTTGTATTTAAATATCTCCTGTGTTAATGTGGTATTTTAGAAACTGACTCAACTCACAAATCTGGTAATCGTGATAGAAATTTAATGAGAAATTAAGGAGGTCAGTTAGGAAAAGAGTAATGCCAAATAAATGCAACTTGCTCTGATAAGTTTTGTGCTGAATTGGGTGCCCTGCATATTTGGAGATTTTCATTTCAAGTTTCAAATAATTTCAGGAGAAATAGTATATTTGGAAAGAGAAATCAAGCAATTTTAGGATAGGTTGATAACTAGCAAGGATTCTCCATAGACATTGCTGTCCAGTTCTATTTTCAAAATATGTGAATTTATTCAACAGTGTATTTTGTGAAGATTAGATATTTTCAGTAGATAGACTCGGTACTTGGAACAAGTCCTCTAAACCAATTTTGGGCAATTAAACAACTGAAACTATCCTTAGAAAATATAAAATATATCTATTTCTACTGCTTTTGTATTAAATATTTACAGTGATACAAAAAATATACTGGCCAATAACAGTAGAAAATCAAGACATGCACCCAATTTGGAGAGAGCTAAGGAATAAAGGATATTATTATAACTAATGTAAAGATATTAGCATGCGATATCAATATATTTAATAGAGACACGAGCACTTCCTAAGTTTAAATAATTTCACTTGTATACTATTTATTTAAAATTCAAGAATCGTAAACCCAGCACATTGGGAGGTGGATCATGTGAGCCCAGGAGTTCGAGACCAGCCTGGGCAACATTGTGAAATCATGTCTTTACAAAAAATACAAAAATTAGCTGGGCATGGTGGCACACACCTGTAGTCCCAGCTACTCAGGAGGATGAGGTGAGAGGATCACCTGAGCCCAGGAAGGTAGAAGCTGCAGTGAGCCAGGAT
Source organism: Piliocolobus tephrosceles (assembly GCF_002776525.5). Taxonomy (NCBI): domain Eukaryota; kingdom Metazoa; phylum Chordata; class Mammalia; order Primates; family Cercopithecidae; genus Piliocolobus; species Piliocolobus tephrosceles. Next base: position 81,353,656 of record NC_045440.1, on the reverse strand, counting down.
CATGCCACTGCACCCCAGCCTTGGCTACAGAGAAAGACCCTGTCTCAAAAATTGGCCTTTGAGCCCCTATGCTCAGGCCCATTCCCACACTTTGGAGTGTACTCTCATTTTCAATATCACTTCGTCCCTTCCCTGGTTCATTTGCGCATTTTGTCCAGTTCTTTGTTCAAGATGCCAAGAACCTGGATACCCTCCACCGTTAACATATTTTTGAGAGCCAACCAGGAGGAAGAGCAGGGTCACCAGGGCTGCTCAGGGAGAGAGAACCCAGAAACTTGGCATGCCAGCACAAGGAGACCATCAAGCTTCAGATGATCGTGCAACAAAGGTTCCACCCAGTTCCAGGTGAAGACACCACCACTGGCCATCAGGAAGCTACCCTGCCTCCACTAGTTGGAGTAGGACGAGAGTTCCATGATCCCCAATAGGTAGGGACTACACCCGGAGCCAGCATGAAGCAGTTACAGAAAAAAGACCATCAGTCCTTTTGCCTCCCATAAACATTTATGGGGATCACATCTCTCAGAGGGGAGATGAGGCAGTAAAATAGGGTGTGGAGGCAGGGAACATAAGGCCGATTCATACTTCAGCTATGGCAGGAAATATCCCCTCCACAGGGCCTGTATGGAGTAAATGACTTTGTAACTTTACTTCATCCTCTTCATTTACATAGGGCGTACCCCAAGTAACAGGTATATAAACTCACAAAAACTCTGTAACAGGGCCTTTGAGCCCCTATGCTCAGGCCTGTTCCCACATTGTGGAGTGTATGTTCATTTTCGATAAATCCCTTCATCCTTTCAAAAAAAAAAGAAAGAAAGAAAGAAAAAGCCAAAACATGAACTTATGTTGGAGGCATGGTATATTAGAAAAAAAAAAAAAAAAAAACTTCAAGAATAATTTCCCCATAAAACTAATATAACCACTCAGGCCAGCCCACAAATATCTGTTTAACCATTACATAGTCAAATGACAGTGAGTGATACCATTAGTTATAAGGTTACAGGAAGACTAAGGGTCCCCCTTATGTAAGAAGGTGAAGAAAAATATTTCCACACTTTCTCTGTATACAGGCATAATCCTGGAAAATTATTTTGCCATATAATAATTGTAGGACTCTGCCATCTCCCTTTCTGCAACTCATTGCCCTGAAAGTCCTGTGTTCTCCCAGGTTACTTGGGCTCCTACCAGTTGACTGAACCCAATTTAGTCTACTTCTCCAATTGCTCTTTACCCTCAGATTACCTGCCTCTTCTCCCTGTGAAAAAGTATTGTTTTCTTCAGTGTCATTAAAAAGTTAGGAAAGCAATCTGATTAAACAACACATTAATCTATTAACGGCTAGCAGATAAGTAAACTTTTGAATTACATACATCTTTAAAAATCCACAACTGCTTATTAACCTAAATGAATCCTAATTAGTGTAAATTTAGGGAATGTAATAAAAATGAAAGATAATGGAGCTGTATTATTTTTCTTATTTTCTTTACTTCCAGATCCCCAGATTCTATCATGATTCCGTGTACACATCCTTTATGCATTTTACCCCAGTTAATCTTTATCACAGTTCTGCAGCTAAATAGTACTCTCGGTTTCAGAAGAAATTGAAATATATCTCCTCTTCTCAGGCAGTTTTGATTAAAATCCCTTACTTCTGGTGAGCTTGTTCTCCAAGCAGGGCTAAGAACCAATCCTTCACCTCATGTAAAAGTCACCTTTTCTCTGCCACTCAAAGAGCCCTTGACATCTTTCATGTTGTCTATAAAGTTTTCTCAAGCCATTAAGAAAACAGTATTTTTTTTTTCTATTCCATGAACACCGTACCACAGAAAGAGAGAAGTAATTGTTGACATGATGTCACTCTGTCTGAACCTGGGAACACCTGTGTGTGTCCTTCCTACTCAGTAAGACAGGAGGGAGAAAGACCAGAGTTATTGATCCTTTTTATACCAACTCTATCACTAACTTGAACAACTCTTGAACTTTCTGTGTCTCTGTCCAGAACCGGAAGGGGTGGGGTGTGTGTGTGTGTGTGTGTGTAGAGGTACAAGAGGTGTATAGTACCTGCCTCATCATCTTTACAGAACTGAGGCCCAGATCAATAAGATCATATATCTGAAAATGCTTTGACTAAATACAAAGTGCTGTAATTCTAAAACACAACTATTTGTTGAGCTCTCACTATGTGTGGGCACTGTGCTCAATGCTTTACAGGATTTCCATCATTTAATCACCTCAATAAGCACTAGAGTGAGGATTATTAACCCACTTTTACAGATGAGGAAATGGAGGCTTAGATCATAAATGCCCAAGGTCCATAGGACATGGTCCCCTAACTAATGGCATGGGGAGCCAACCGCAGAGCTGGAAGATGAGCCCAGGCCTATCTGGCCCCCTTGCCACTTTCTTCACCATTGGAGTATACTGCTCCCCGTTCTGCACATGGAAGTCAATGCAATCTGCCTCATCTATTTTTATTAACCCTCAAGCTACTTATCCCTAATATAAACATCTTAAATCTAATTTACTAATTTTATAGTGATATTCTACTTATTTATTTATTATTTTTGAGATGGAGTCTCACTCTGTTACCCAGGCTGGAGTGCAGTGGCACAATCTAGGCTCACTGCAACCTCCACCTCCCGGGTTCAAGTGATTCTTCTGCCTCAGCCTCTCCAGTAGCTGGGACTACAGGCGCCCGCCACCACACCCGACTAATTTTTGTATTTTTAGTAGAGACAGGGTTTCACCATGTTGGTCAGGCTGGTATCGAACTCCTGACCTCGGGTGATCCACCTACCTTGGCTTCCCAAAGTGCTAGGTTTACAGGTGTCGGCCCCTGTGCCCCTCCTATTCTACTTATTTTGCTGTTCATATGTTACATGTCACTGTACTTTGTAAAATTGTAAACTTTTTGACAATAAGGCCTACTTCCTTACTATGTCGTCTGTATGGTCCCCTGCACAGAAGTACAGTCTTCCTGAGTATTTTATGACGAGAAGGAGAAAGAATCAGGAATCCAGGCATTGGGGTTGAGTAAATCTATTGAGGTGCCCACAAGGCCAGGTGCAGTGGCTCACACCTGTAATCCCAGCACTGTGGGAGGCTGAGGCGGGTGGATCACTTGTGGTCAGGAGTGCAAAACCAGCCTGGCCAACATGGTGAAACCCCTTCTCTATTAAAAATACAAAAACTAGCTGGGCGTGGTGCTGGGCACCTGTAGTCCCAGCTACTCAGGAGGCAGAGGCAGGGGAATCACTTGAACCCGGGAGGCAGAGGTTGCAGTGAGCCGAGATCACACCACTGCACTCCAGCTTGGGTGACAGAGTGAGACTGTCTAAAAAAAAAAAAGAAAGAAAGAAAAGAGTTCGCAAAACATGATCCTCACAGGAGCAACTGAGAGTTTTATTTAATTCTTCTAAGTGGCGAGCTATAATATAGTTAAGCACCAGAATATGCTGATATTATGTAAAGATGATTTTAAAAGTTGTATGTGGGTAGAAAAAAGTTGTGAGTCATACACTGAAAGAGACTTAGCATTTTTTTTTGTATTATATAAATAATTAGAATCACATTTCAGAAATGTGCCCCAAACTCAGCAGCCAGAATTTTAAAACTTTAAAAAATACATTGAATAATTTCTTTCTTTTTGGGAGCTGAAATTGGTTTATATGTGTATAGTAGATCAAGACCAAGGTTTTTTTTAATATTCCGGTATACAGTTGTGAGAGATAATGCACAAGTTATGCTCTTTAAGGTCATGAATAATTATGGCCAACCTTGGCCAAAAAAACAGGCATCCTGTGAGTAGGAAAAAAAAAAAAGACCACGCGTGGTGGCTCACGCCTGTATTCCCAGGACTTTGGGAGGCTGAGGCGGGTGGATCACGAGGTCAATAGATCGAGACCATCCTGGCCAACATGGTGAAACCCCGTCTCTACTAAAAATACAAAAAAAAAAAATTAGCCAGGCATGGTGGCAGGCGCCTGTAATCCCAGCTACTTGGGAGGCTGAGGCAGGAGAATCCCTTGAACCCGGGAGGCGGAGGTCGCAGTGAGCCAAGATCACACCATTGCACTTCAGCCTGGGCAAAACTAGCAAAAGTCTGTCTCAAAAAAACAAAAACAAAAACAAAAAACAACAAAAAGGAAGTCACCTCTTGAACAACACAGACAATGCCTGTATATACATTCTCTCCCGAGCCTCTGCAACCATGGAAAATCATTGCAGGAAATTGCAGGAAGATGATTTGAACAGAGCTCTTTTTCTAGCCTTTGGCAGGGAGTAATTCTTCTATTCCATATAACCTTATGAGGGTCACCTCCCATCTTCAGCTTTTTTTTTTTTTCTTTTTGAGACAGAGTCTTGCTCAGGCTGGAGTGTAGTAGCCTGATCTCAGCTCATTGCAGCCTCTGCCTCCTGGGTTCAAGTGATCCTTCTACTTCAGCCTCCCGAGTAGCTGGGATTACAGGTGCCCACCACCAGGCCTAGCTAATTTTGTATTTTTAGTAGAGATGGGGTTTTGCCGTGTTGGCCAGGCTGATCTTGGACTCCTGGCCTCAAATGATCCACTCATCTCGGCCTCCCAGGGTGCTGGAATTACAGTCGTGAGCCACCGCACCCAGCCCCATCTTCAGCTTTTGAGTGGAGGCAGAAGTGTTTTGAAGAGTCAGTATGAGAAAGATTCAGTTCATCATGTCTAATTTTTCCTCTTCCTTTAAAAAAAATATCTTGGGACAGCAGTAGTTGTCAAGACCATCATGTTAAGTATAGTCAGTATCTAGGGAACTACTGTTAGGTACTCCCAGAATGTTATTCTCTAAGAAGAAAGCCAGAAAGGATAAAAATATTGAAGATGGGACCTGTCTTCTGCAGATGAGATAGACCATAATTGAATGCTGAGAAAACTGCAACCATCCGAATTTTATCACTATGACTGCCTTATTGCCTGGTCTACCAGTAAAGTGATGGAGAAGAAGTGAAAATTGTAACCAGGATACCAAGGACAGGACAGGACAAAAAGGCCAAGTTGCAAAAGTGGTTAGAAAAGTCAAGAGTGAAAGGGGGTGAGTTCTGAGGTCACTGTTTATTACGCACTGTCTGAATTTAAAAAAAAGGAAAATGTTAGCAGAAGGCCAGAATGTAGGCAATGGAAATGACAAAATCCATCTCTCCTAGAAATAAATTTAGTAATGCTCCTGCATTGTGCAGGAGAAAGAGTCATTTACTCTACCAGACAAAGTGCATTGAGGCCCTGGAGAATCAGTGTGCTCTGTTACAGTGAGGACAGGAATAGTTCACCTTGCTTTTCTCTGGATTGGAAAAAATGTCTCATAAGACTAGTAGTTTCTCTCTTTTTTTTTTTGAGATGGAATCTCGCTCTGTCACGCAGGCTGGAGTGCAGTGGCAAGATCTCAGCTCACTGCAAGCTCTACCTCCTGGGTTCACGCCATTCTCCTGCCTCAGCCTCCCAAGTAGCTGGGACTACAGGCACCCGCCACCACGACCAGCTAATTTTTTGTATTTTCAGTAGAGACAGGATTTCACGGTGTTAGCCAGGATGACTTCGATCTCCTGACCTCGTGATCCACCCACCTCAGCCTCCCAAAGTGCTGGGATTACAGGTGTGAGCCACTGCACCGGGCCAAGACTTGTAGTTTCTATAGAAGAAGCAGGCAAGATTGAAATAAAACAAAATTAAATGTAAAAAGACTAGTAATTTCCGTTTGCTCCAAGTCCACACTCAGCATGTAACCCTCTGATTTCTTTCTTTCTTTCTTTCTTTATTTATTTATTTATTTTGAGATGGAGTCTCGCTCTTTTGCCCAGGCTGGAGTGCAGTGGCATGATCTCGGCTCACTGCAAACTCAGCCTCCTGGGTTCACACCATTCTCCTGCCCCAGCCTCCCGAGTAGCTGGGACTACAGGCACCCGCCACCACGCCTGGCTTATTTTTTTGTATTTTTAGTACAGATGGGGGTTTCACGTGTTAGCCAGGATGGTCTCGATCTCCTGACCTCATGATCCTCCCGCCTCAGCCTCCCAGAGTGCTGGGGTTACAGGCGTGAGCCACCGCACCCGGCTAACCCTCTGATTCCTAACTTACCTCTTTCTTAGGCATGAGCGGACAGGAATAAAAAGATCTTTGCACAGGTCTTTATCTTTTATTGTTAGTTAATACACTGGCGTTTTGTTTTATACCTTGAACTTTTATACTTTGAATTTTGATTTTTGTTTGTTTGAGTTTTGTTTGTTTTTTGAGACAAAGTCTTACTCTTGTCGCCCAGACTGGAGTGCAGTGACACAATCTCGGCTCACTGCAACCTCTCAGATTCAAGCAATTCTCATGCCTCAGCCTCCCGAGTAGCTGGGATTACAGGCATGCACCACCATGGACTGGCTAATTTTTGTGTTTTTAGAAGAGAGAGGGTTTCACTATGTTGGCCAGGCTGGTCTCAAACTCCTGGCCTCAAGGGATCTACCCATCTCAGCCTCCCAGAGTGCTGGGATTACAGGCATGAGCCACTGCACCTGGCCTGTTTGTTTGTTTGTTTGTTTTGATACAGGGTCTCACCCTGTTACCCAGACTGGAGTGCAGTGGTGCAGTCATGGTTCACTGCAGCCTCTACCTTTTGGACGCAAGAAATCCTCCCACCTCAGCTTCCTGAGTAGCCGGGACTATAGGCATGCGCCACCACATTGGCTAATTTTTCTTTTAATTTTTTGAAGAGAGAGGGTCTCACCCTGGCTGATCTCAAACTCCTGGTCTTTAGCAATACCCTCTCCTTGGCCTTCCAAAGTGCTGGGATTACAATCGTGAGTCACCGTGCCCACGCTATACTTTGACTTTTGAGGTTAGTGGTTATGCCTAATAATGTAGTCAGTTCAAGTGCATCTTCAAAATCAAAATTCTTAGATACACCTAGACATACCAGGGTTAGACACCCTAAAACATGTAATTAGAACAGAATAAGGCAAAATTAGGTGCTCAGCTGGCTTTTCTTTATGATTCCTTTATGTCATACAGATATAATTTCAGGAATAGGAAGATTTTTGTGGTAGTTAAAACAATTTTTTCTCTTACTGTGTAACTAAAGACAAGAATGAGCAACTGCTACAGGTGACAGGTGGTAAAGCTGTGTCATTCAACTTCAAGTATCTGGCTCTTCAGAACATTTGCATGAGAGGCAAAACTTCTCCAGTTGTATCATGTCTGATATCATTTAACATACTATGTGGTATTGATGAATGCAATTATTTCTTAAATTATGTGTACCTATTTCACTTCAGGCCTTGTGTGGAACTGTCGGGAAATTCACACTAAACAAGACATATAAATAAATAGGTAAAATAATTATGTGATGGGCGGGGCATGGTGGCTCACGTCTATAATCCCAGCCCTTAGGCTGAGGTGGGCGGATCACTTGAGGTCAGAAGTGCAAAACCAGCCTGGCCAACATGGTGAAACCCTGTCTCTGCTAAAAATACAAAAATTAGCCGGGTGTGGTGGCTGAGGTAGGAGAATCACTTGAACCCAAGGGGTGGAGTTTGCAGTGAGCCAAGATTGCGCCACTGCACTCCAGCCCAGGGGACAGAGCAAGACTCCATCTCAAGAAAAAAAAAAATTGTTAAAATAATAATAATTATGTGATGGATTATGAGATTATGTACAAGGCACAGGGATGGCAAGGGATGGAGAAATTCCTGGTCATGGAACCAGGAAGACTCCCTAGAGGAGGTGGCCTTTAAGCTTGGTGTTGAGGAAAATATAATGTATTTCCCTCTTGGCATAGGAGGAGAAAGGGAATTCCAGGCAGAGGAAATGGCTGGAAAGCAAAGCCTAGAAGGTATGAAACAGATTGGCTTGTACAGCAAATTGCTAGAATATTGATTGAGCAACAAGACGAGGTAGGAGGTATGCCTGCTAATGACTTAATCGGGTGGGTGTTGGAGACATTTAAAATAGGGAAGCGATATGATATTAAGAAAAGTTTTTGTAGTTGGCATGACAATGAAGCAAAAGGGAGCAAGAGAAAGGAAGTCCAATTAAGAGTCTAGGTCCTAAATTCAGGCAGTTGTAATGAGAATGGAAAGGATAAAACAGGTTTGAGAATGGTTTGGCAGCTAGAATCAGTAGGGCTTCTTGGTGACAGATTGTGTTTGGGGGCGAGAGAGGGAGGAACTAGCATAACTCCCAAATTACTTGCTTTGGAACATAGGGATCTTTTATTAAATCTTTCTGTAAACCATTATACATTATTCATTATGAGATTAAAGATGTGCCTGCGTTGTGAATCATCATTAGCTTCCGACTAAGGGAATCCCTAGATTAGAAATCAACTCCTACCCACTTCTAACCCTGCTCTTCCTGACCATTTTGTGCCTTTCACCGGAAGCTGTGAGATCTGACTTCAGGCGAAAAAAAGTGTAACTAAAACAGACCTATTGTCCTAGAAAAAAGAAATATGAAAGCCAAAAGATACAATTAAACACATTTGGAATGCTCCGAACGAGGTGTCCATGGCTTTATCACAGACTGTAGCTGCACTGTATGTGTGCAGCTTTGCCTGGTTTTCATTAAGCAAAGAAACTGGCTTTCAATAAGCCAAAATGTGAAAAGTTATTTAGTTACAGGGGTAACGAGGAACTTGTGCTTGAAAATTCAGATGTGTATTAGTAAAATTACATCTTGGCCTTTTCAACTGGATAAAAATAATGAAGCAAATATGTATTATCATGAATAGATACTGCATTATCAGATTATGGGTGTTTGAGGGTTAAAAGTTTATGCAACTAGTTGTTCCTTGAATTTTGCACAGGGTTTCATTATTGCTTCTGGGCAGCCTTTAGGAGAGCATTCTAGCATAGCAGTTAGAAATCTTTGCTCTGGAGTTCAAACACTTATGTCTTTGGGCATGCCATCAATTGTCCCTGTTATTTTGTCACACACACATGAAATTAATATCAGCATGCTCTTTGAGTGGAACGCAATTCCAACACAGAAGTACTAGATAGATAGGACTTGACTTCAAGAAATAGATAATTAAGTGGTTTTCAAACATTATAGTGCATTATAGTCATCTGGAGGGCTTGTGAAGCCACAGATTGCTGGGCCCTAAGGCAGAATTTCTCATTTAGTAGAAGATCTGCAGTGGAGCCTAAGAATTTGCATTTCCGACAAATCCCGGATGATTGTCTGGGGCCCATACTTTGAGGAAAACAAATCTAATTGGAAAGGAATTAATTTAAGTGGAGAAGGTGGAGGGTGGAGGGTGGAGAAGCACTTAGAAAACAGGTGTACATGGTTTGCTGTTGATTGTTTTAATGAGAGGGAGTCTTGCTATGTTGCACAGGCTGGTCTTGAACACCTGAGCTCAATAAATCCTCCTGCCTGAGCCTCTTGGTAGCTGGGACTACAGGTGCTCTCTGCCATGCCCTATTACTGATTTTGTTTAGGAAGCTGAACCACACACAATAAGAACTCCAGTGATTGATGAGCCATTCACTTAACTGAGAATAATTTTATTACTAGGATGACGTTAAGTTTCTACCATCCTAGGAATATATCTCCATAATTCCAGTATGCATTTGTCCCACTGAGGGAAACAAATATATTCCAACTGACGTTTTCCATAATGTCAGGGTTTCATGCTTAACCTGAACCAAACCAAACCATGAACCATTTAATTGGGATACACCAGGCTAATTGGTTACGCTGCAAAACTAAACTGAATCTAAAATATCCTTTCCCTGAAGTGTGAACCAAATGAAAGATTTTTTTGTTTGTTTATTTAAAAAAAATAGTGAACTCGTTCAAGTTAGAAACATTTTGGTTTCTTGAACTATTGAAAAGCAAAATTATATTCCCTGACAACTGATTCATTAAAAAAAAAAAAAAATGACTCTCAAGTTACCATTATACTAAGTAACAAGTAGTTGACTGAAATACTAAAATAATGCAGTCCCTAAAAGAGTCAGAGTCCCAGCAAGAAAGAGTGTTCCCCTCATAGGGGTCAAACTAAGATACTTTAATGAAGGAACTGCTTACCTAGCTATGGTAAGGGACTTAAGGGAACTAGAGAGGGGTGTTTAGGTACCAAGAAACTAGCAACAGCAGGAAGTGTTTACCACACTGGGCGTAAAGAGGCAAAAGAAGGATGTAGTGTTTACTGAGTCCAATTAGAAGAAGACCTATGTTTCCAGGCTGTCTGGCAAGAGGTCTAGTCTTAGGGATCTCTCTCTCCCTCCTCAAGCACACACATTAGAATAGAGTTGCTAGCTCAGGGAGCAAAGGGAGAGACATAGCTCTGCCTCTCTCCCCTGCTACCTTCTAATCTCCTGTTGGTGCTTTCCTCTGTCTGAATCCAGCTGAAAGTCAGGTGTCAAGGAAGCCCAAGTGATCTATTTGCAGGAGTCAGCTTCCTGGCAGAGAACGGCCAGTGGTGGAAGGCAAATGGAGACTGACAGCTCAATTCTCTTTTGCTAAATTAATGCTAGTCATTATGGGAAGTTTTAGCAAGTGAGTTAATGTATATAAAATTCTTAGAAAATTCCCTGGCACATAGGAAGCATTATATCCTAACCATTAGCTATTATTATTGCTACTATAATTAGCCCTATTTTACAGATAAGAAAACTAAGTTTCATAGACTTTAAGCAACTTCTCCTTGGTTAACAATTAGTAACAGAACCCACACTCAAATCCAGATTTTTAGATGCCAATTTTGTACAAATTAATGTTTACTATAGCACTATATAAGATTAGGCATTGCATACATATTTAATTTTATGATTTATTGTAGAATAAAACATCTTTACTCTTGACCTAACTAAAGAAATCTGTAACCAAATTGACACTTTTTGAAATACATAGAAATAAAATAAGTGAAACTATTATTTCAAAGGCAACTCTACCTGGTCAGTAATATTAATAGTCATGGTAATGCTGGTGTTAGTAGTGGTAGTAGTAATAACAGTTGTTACAATTCTTGAATGTTTATTATATGTCCACCACTGTGTTATTTTTAAGGTATTGTAATAACGTAATCACTGATCCATGGCACCCATTTTTTATTTCCTGTTCATTCTTTTAATTTTTTTAAACTTAGAAATAATTCACTTGGATGATTTTCCTGGCCCTTGTTTGACTACTTAAGATTTTATAAAATAATTTAAAATGTGAGGTATATATTATCTTCTTTAAAAACTCCCAGATAACATTACTTTTTCCCTATAATTGTTGGATAATTTATTCTTCCCATTATATTGTCATGATACAAAATTAGCCCTAAGGCAAGAGGCATGAATTAGCCATGCATTCCAAATTTGATTACATGAAATAAGACATTTTGAATATAAATATAGTTTGCTTCTTATTTGTGTCAGGTCAGCTTTTTTTGGCAACAGATTTTAAACAGTGAGATAGCCTTTTACCCTTAGGTCTTTGCATTTTAGGTTTTTAGAGTTTCAGTACAAAGAGGGTGTAATCAGTAAGCCGAGACATCTTATGTACATTTTCAGTCAGCTAAAGAAACAAACAAGAAATGCTTTTCCTGTGGGGCTGATTTCCATCCTGTCACACTATCTGTCAACTCTTTTCTGATGATTGGAGCAATTATCAGACAAGGGCACTGTAACCAATGGCTCATCACAATTGAGTTTCTTTCTTGGCAGTCAAGTTACAGAGTTGTCATTAAGAAAGTCAGTGAAGCAATAGCATTATAGAGGCAGTGCTACACTGAAAACCAACCACATGAAAGAAAAAAATCCTACACGTACACCATTTGCTTTGCTTTCTACTTTATTGTCTAGTTATTGCATAGGGTGACCCATAAGAAACCACTTAATTACAGTAGAGGTTGAACCATATAAAATTGCCAGTATTTGACCAATAATTGACCAGTTTGACCTATGAAAATGGGAGTTTCATGTGGTTCATCCTAATAATTCTGATTCTGATTTAAGCAGTCCATGGAGCAGGAACATTTTATTTACAGATCATTTTACAGCCACTCCCCCACCCACCATGGGTAAACATATTGCTTTTGTACATTCTAAGATGACAGTCACTTCTGATTTTTTTCCTCTTGTTGAGGATTTCGATTAAATTTTAACATCCAGAAATGTGTGTTGGCCAGGTGTGGTGGCTCACACCTGTAATCCCAGCACTTTGGGGAGCCAAGGCAGGCAGATCACTTGAGGTCAGGAGTTTGAGACCAGCCTGGCCAAGATGGTGAAACCCCGTTCTATTAAAAATACAAAAATTAACTGGGTGTGGTGGCGCATGCCTGTAGTCCCAGCTCCTCGAGAGGCTGAGGCATGAGAATTGCTTGAACCTGGGAGGCAGAGGTTGCATTGAGTGAGTATAGTACAGTGTGTACTATACTATAGTATAGTATCTGTATATATCTGATTTTAAAGAAGGAACAAACAGAAAAGGAAGGGATTGTCTATGCATTTATATAAACCACATATTAGAAAATGTCATAGTTATGATTTTTTTCTTTGTGAGACTGGGAAATGATTTCTCACACATAGATGTCTGTTTTGTGGTGAGTTTGAGGAACAGACTTATGCAATTAAGATGAAAACATCATATTTAAAACATGAAGAGTTTTCAGAATAAGATATTCATTTTATACTTATGCTAGTCTACCCAAATTCTCACTTATTATTTAATATCTATATGTAAATTCTTAAAATTTGACATGTTCTTTAAAACTTCTACAAGTAATTTTCTCTTTGATGTTATTATAGCTGCTCTTAAATACAGAGAAAAACTGTGTGAAATACAGAGCAATTGAGTGCGGCGTCAGGCAGATGAGTCAACAGCTGTGGCCCAGCTGTATGCGTGGTCCACAGGTGTCCTTTGCCTTGGGTAGACTTTACAGGCAGAATTTTTTTTTTTTTTTTTTGAGATGGAGTCTTGCTCTGTTGCCCAGGCTGGAGCGCAGTGGCGCAATCTTGGCTCACTGCAACCTCTGCCTCCCCGGTTCAAGCGATTCTCCTGGCTCAGCCTGTAGCTGGGATTATAGGTGGCTGCCACCACGACTGGCTAATTTTTGTATTTTTAGTAGAGATGGAGTTTCACCATGTTTGCCAGGTTGGTCTTGAACTCCTGACCTCAGGTGATCTGCCTGCCTTGGCCTCCCAAAGTGCTGATATTATAGGCGTGAGCCACTGTGCCCGGTCTATAGGCAGAATTTTTTTAAAGGGGCTCATGCAAACTTTACAAATCTATTTCTTCTACAGCTCCTTTGCAGTAACCACATCTACAAAACACACCCTAAATACTAGAAGCTGGCTGGGCGCAGTGGCTTATGCCTGTAATCCCAGCACTTTGGGAAACTGAGGCGGATGGGGTGGATTGCTTGAGCCAAGGAGTTCAAGACCAGCCTGGGCAACATGGCAAGACCCCTGTCTCTACAAAAGTGCAAAAACTTAACCGAGTCTTAGCAACTCGGGAGGCTGAAGTGAGAGGATCTCTTGAGCCTGAGAAGTTAAGGCTGCAGTGAGCTGAGATTGTGCCACTGCACTCCGGCCTGAGTGACGGAGTAAGACTCTGTCTCAAAAAAAAAAAAAAAATCCTAGAAGCTTTAATGACCAGAGTATAGGAAGTTTGGTGATTTCCTCAGCAGTATGACGCTAAGTCAGAGACCAAGGTTTAACAGGTGCAGGTTTATGACGCAGATTTGATTCATCAGGCCAGCCGTCTCGAGCAGCACATTTTTAACACGCTCCTGGGGGATCGCATGCTGCTGCTCTACGGACCACACTTTAGCAAGGAACTCGATAGTTCCACTTTCATGACCTACTAGCATCTTACAGGCAACAAAACCCAATCCAGACTTACCATCTTCCTCCCCAAACCAGTCTTCCTCTTAAGTTCTCATTAATTTTGCCACTATTCCTTCTCCACCTAACCACAAAGTAATGAGAGGCTCCTAATCTCTCCCACACTCATATCCAAATCACCGATGAAGTTCTGCTGACTCTCCCCCATGTTTCACATCACTGTTTTTTGTTTGTTTGTTTTTGAGACAGGGTCTGTCTCTCTTGCTGCCCATGCTGGAGTGCATTAGCATGATCACAGCTTACTGCAGCCTTGATTTTAGGGGCTCAAATGGTCCTCCACCTCAGCCTGCTGAATGACTGGGACTACAGGCAGGTATTACCACTCCTGGCTAATTTTTTTTAATTAAATTTTTATTTTTTACTTTTTTTTTTTTAGAGACAGAGTCTCCTATGTTGCCCAGGCCGGTCTTGAATTCCTGAGATCACGAGATCCTCCTGCCTTGACCTCCCAAAGTACTGGGAGCACCTGGCCTGAGACACTGTGCCTGCTCAATTTTTTTTTTTTTTTCTGTAGAGACAGGGGTCTCACTATGTTGCCCAGGCTGTCAAATCATTTTTCATTCCATTGCTGCTACCAGGACCTAGGCCTCAATGACCTCTTATTCCTGACTATCCTTCCAGCTCTCCCAGTCTCTGCTCTGCCTACTCCAAATCTATGCACTATTGCCATTCTAGAGCAGTGCTTATTTATGTGGATAGTCCACTGAAACACCACATGGAATAGAGTCTGGAGTCCTTGACCTGAAACTCCAGGTCCCATGCTCCCACCCTGGTTTTCCATTCTTTTCTCTTAACGTTCTCATGTGTGAACCTTGTGGATTACTTGCCATGACCTGAATACCTTTTTTTTTTTTTCAGACAGAGTCTTGTTCTGTTGCCCAGGCTGGAGTGCAGTGGCACAGTCTCAGCTCACTGCAACCTCCACCTCCCAGGCCTCAACCTCCCAAATCACTGGGACTTACAGGCACGCATCACCACGCCCAGCTAATTTTTGTATTTTTAGTAGAGATGGGGCTTCACCATGTTGACCAGACTGGTCTCAAACTCCTGACCTCAAGTGATTCGCCTGCCTCCCAGAGTGTTGGGATTTCAGGCATGAGCCACCGAACCCAGCTGCTGAGTACCTTTGATGCTTTCAATTGTCCTCAAAGATCCCAAGTTCCTATGTCACTTAAAGTGTCATATGAGTGCTACAAAGTGTCATAAACATCCAAAAGAGCCTGGGATGAACAGCTTCATGACGTAAGCGGCATTTCTCTGGACCTGTAGGGTAATAAGGATTTCTACAGAGATTATTGTTTCTACATCTCTGTATCATTGAACTTGTTTAAAGGCATTCATCATTTAGTAAAAAAAAAAAAAAAAATTCCAATAAATTAAACATATTAATAAATACATTAACAACAACAAGAAAAGACAATCTTTTGGGAGTCTGTTTTCATTGCACAATCCACAACCAAACAAGTGCAAATACCATTGTAATTTTTTCTTTTTTTGGAGACAGAGCCTCACTCTGTTGCCCATGCTGGAGTGCAATGACCTGATCTCAGCTCACTGTAATCTCCTGGATTCAAGAGATTCTTGTGCTTCAGCTTCCTGAGTATCTGGGATTACAGGCATCTAGCACCATGCCCGGCTAATTTTTGTATGTTTTGTAGAGACAGGATTTTGCTATATTGTCCAGGCTGGTCTCGAACTCCTGAGCTCAAGGGATCCACCCGCCTCGGCCTCCTAAAGTGCTGGGATTACAGGTGTAAGCTACCACACCCAGCCTATAATTGTTTTTTCTTATGTCTCTTCTACACTAAGCTAATCCCCAAGAGGTAATATGTATTGTTCAACTTGCATGTCCAGCATTTAATGTAATTAGTGGTACAAGGAAGGCTTTCAACCAAGGGAATCTAGGGAGTTTGGAGTCCATGAATCCTGCTTTCTCACTTCCTTGCTTTCTTGCTTGCTCACTTGCTTTGTTTTTTGCTTAGAAACGGGGTCTCACTCTGTCTCCCAGGCTGGAGTGCAGTGCTACAATCATAGCCCCTTGCAACCTCAAACTTCTGGGCTCAAGCGATCCTCTCACTTCAGCCTCCCAAGTAGCCGGAACTACAGGAGCTTGGCACCTCACCTGGCTCATTTAAAAAAATTTTTTTTGTAGAGATTGAGGGGTCTCACTATGTTGCCCAGGCTGATCTGGAATTCCTGGTCAAGCGATCCTTCTGCCCAGGCCTCCCAAAGTGCTGGGACTATAGGCCACCACGCCCAGCCAATCCTGCTTTCAATAAATTTTTTTCCTCTTGTTACATTTTTATTACTTTAGTAAGAGAAAAAAATAAGGAAGTCCTGTTGACTCATTCATGAGTTTAATAACTATGACCTTTCACGTTGTGCTCTCTGAGTATGGGGATGCCCAGTATCACACATCTGATAGATCTGCTTTTGGGAAGATAATTTCTTTCAGGCCACATGCTATAGGGGCACCTGACTTTTCTGGAGTTTGTAGAAATTTCAGATACCCTGGGATCATTCTTTGACAACACAACCTCCACTAACAATTATTCTAGTGAAGCCAGCAGTTTTCAAACTGTGTGTCTGTATTTTTTATTTGTTTGTTTGACATGTAGTCTCACTCTGTCACGCAGGCTGGAGTGCACTGGCAAGATCTCGGCTTACTGCAAGCTCCGCCTCCCAGGTTCATGCCATTCTCCTGCCTCAGCCTCCCAAGTAGCTGGGACTACAGGCGCCCATCACCACACCCGGCTAATTTTTTGTATTTTTAGTAGAGATGGGGTTTCACCGTGTTAGCCAGGATGGTCTTGATCACCTGACCTCATGATCCACCCACCTCAGCCTCCCAAAGTGCTGGGATTACAGGCGTGAGCCACAGTGCCTGGCCCCGTGTGTCTGTATTTTGAAATAAACATATTGCCTTGGCTAGGTATAGTGACTCACACCTGTAATCTCACCACTTTGGGAGGCAGAGGTGGGAGGATCACTTGAACCCAGGAATTCGAGGCCAGCCTGGTCAACATGGCAAGACACTGTCTCTACAAAAAGTAAAAGAAATTAGCCAGGCATGGTGGTACACACCTCCAGCTACTTGGGAGGCTGAGGTGGAAGAATTGTCGAGCCTAAGAGGTCAAGGCTGCAGTGAGCCATGATCATGTGACTGCACTCCAGCCTGGGTGACAGAGGACAAAATAAGACCCTGTCTCAAAAAAAAAACAAAAGAAAGAAAGAAAAAGAAAGACGAACCAAAAAAGAAAACATTGCCTTATAAAACTATGATTCTCCATATCTCTCAAAATGCATTCAAGATGGGCATGGTGGCTCATACCGGTAATCCTAGCACTTTGGAAGGCCAAGGTGGGAAGACTGTATGAGGCCAGTAGTTTGAGAGCAGCCTGGGCAACATAGCAAGACCCTTATCTCTATATTTTTTTAAGTAAAAATGTAGACTAGGCGCAGTGGCTCACATCTGTAATCCCAGCACTTTGGGAGGCTGAGGTGGGTGGATCACCTGAGGTCAGGAGTTCGAGACCAGCCTGGCCAATATGGTGAAACCCTGTGTCTACTAAAAATACAAAAAATTAGCTGGGTGTCATGGCATGCACCTGTAGTCCTAGCTACTCAGGAGGCTGAGGCATGAGAATCACTGGAACCTGGGAGGCGGAGGTTGCAGTGAGCCAAGATCATGCCATTGCACTCTAGCCTGGGCGACAGAGTGAAACTCTGTCTCAAAAAAAAAAAAAAAAAAAGGAAAAAAGGAAAAATTGTAAAAATCTGTTTCAAATAATATTTTCTTCCAACTACAAACTTCCCTACAAAAATCATAGACTTTGAATTAAGTTTATATACTTTTTTATGTTCTTCAAGGGTACATTCCTTATAGTTTTACAAAAGGAAACATGGTATTAGACACGTTTTATAGTTTCATGTAATTTTGAAATATATACATACATACTTTGAAATATATACATAGTACTCCATGAATTGCTATTTTAATGTGACTAGGAGTGGCTGAAAAGAGCATTGTTGGACCACTATTCCAGTCTATACAACTCCCTATCTGAACTTGGTTCCCCCACCCCAGTTACTCTGTTGCCACCCTGTTTGTTGCGCTCATAGCCCTTATACCAAACTTTACTATCTTGTTTATATCTTTGTTTATTGTTTGTCTAGGCAGCCTCCCAGATGATGGGTTTTCATCTGTGTAGACTCTTGTAAATGCTGATACTAATTGTAAAGACCATTCCATTTCCCACTAGGTCTTCAGATTCTAGGTCTGCAAAAAGTCATATGACAAGATAACTACTCCTCATGGTAGCTTCCTACAAGCTTATCACACCAGCTCCAGGGGACTAAGCTTACTGGGACACCCAGCCCCCTCCTCCTCTCAGCTGCCAGTTTACCCCACCTCTTTCCTTTCTACTGCCCTCCATCTAAGTCAGCCTTGTCATTCCTGAGTGCCTTCGTTCACTTCATTCCCTCTAGATTGCTTTCCCTCAAATCCCTGCCCAGGCTGGGTGGAGTAATGGTTTAAATCCTAACGCTCTGTATCTTGGTTACAACCGCTTAAAACCTCAATTTCTTTTTTTTCTCAAACATCAATTTCTTCATCTGTAAAATGTAGATACTAAATAAAAGTACCACTCTAGTGAGCATCTCATAGTAGGTCTTCAGTAAATGGCAGTCATCATTGTTGGTTTTGTTATTATTTTCCTTCTTTCACACTTCACCTTTTTGGCTTGTCTCCAATAATTGTTTATAATTATTAACAGTTTTTAAAATAACTGTTCAAAATTATGTTGCATTTGTAAGTTTTGCATCTTGAGCCAGGTTTAACCTCTTTGAAGGCAAATGTTCTGCTGTTACTATTTACGTACTCCACTAAATGTGCCTTGTGTCTAAAGCAATGATTGTTAACAATACAATTAATCCATATCACTTGAAGTGGTTCCTTGAGGAAGGATAAAATATTTCTCTTGCTCTCCATGTCTATGGTTATCCTGCTTTTGCTGTCCATATAATGAAACATAAAGTGCTTCACCTGGATTTGAGACCTAGTTTTCCTCGGTAAATATAGGAAAGTGAGAAGACTTTTACATATCTGTTCTCTGTAAGACTTTTTTCCAATTTTTAATTGTATAACTATTATTAACTTCAAATTGTGCTCAGAGTTTCAAGATGTTAATGACATGTTGCCACTAAGTATGCTGTCAATGCATGCAGATGACAGTGAGGTGACCCTGATACTGCAAACAAGATGACTTTCAGACAACTAAACTAGGAACAGTGAATCTGTAGGGTGGGTGATAGGATTAACCCACCCTAAAAGATGATCTGTGAATATGAAATTGAGGGGATTAGGGAATAGTCAGATTTCATTGAAGGGCAATTAAGGTGGAGTCTTGAAAGCTGTTGCTTAATCTATTATATTATACCCTAACAAAGAAAGAATTATGTTAACTAAGAACTGGCAGATGGTAAGTAATGGAATCTTAAAGAAAGAAAAAGCCAGTAAGTAAGATTTTGGGCAGAGTTAATCAAATATTATCTTGGGAAGAGATATCATGCATACTGAATTGGTCACACACGGGAACTATAGACACACTTTGAAGCTGGGTGTGAACAGCTCTGAAATTTACATGTTCTGCCTGAGCTAACCAAGACCATCTCATCTCTCTTGGCTCTCTGAGTAACCCAAGCAACATGTTGAAGATTAATGCAACCTCCTAGCACTTCAATACCCATGGAGAACTACTTTCTAGAAAATTACCACCTCCACTGGAAGTCTGCACTTTTATTTAACCTTCAGTGCTTTGCAGGGGCATATCCAGGGTCTGTGCAGCCTGAAAATTTGTTTACAATTAGGGAGGTTGTCTTTAAGGAAAGAACACAAGCTGGGGGCGGTGGCTTATGCCTATAATCCTAGCACTTTGGGAGACCAAGGTGGGTGGATCGCTTGAGCCCAGGAGTTCCAGACCAGCTTGGACAACATGGCGAGACCCCGTCTCTACAAAAAAATTAAAAAGTTAGCCAGGTGTGTTGGCATAGGCCTATAGTCCCAGCTACTGGGGAGGCTTAGATGGAAGAATTGCTTGAGCCCCAGGAGATAGAGGCTACAGTTAGCCATGATTGCACCACTGCACTCCAACCTGGACGACAGTGCGAGACCCTATCTCAAAAAAAAAAAAAAAAAAGAAAAGAAAACACAAACTGGCAAATCTGAAATTGCTCCCAGGGCATTGGAAAGGACCAGCGCAAGTGAATGGGTTTGAAGCGTAAGCTCTGCTGGCATCATGGTGAAGGCTTTGAAGTTGGGGTGGTGTCAATTGCCTGTCAGCCCTAGGTGCCCCACCCTGCAGAGCCGAGGGCCATAACCAGGGAGACTTTAGCAGAGGCCTTGTCACACTTCCCCACAGCACTCGCATCTTCACAATACAAATACGACAAAACAGTCAAATTCCAAACTGCTTCTTAAGATAGTTTTGGCACTTTAACTTTTATGACCCTTTCTACCTATATTACCATCATCCTGTTAAAAAATACAGAAACTCTCTCCCATTTGTTAGCACTTCGCAGATTCAGTCTAGCTTTCTGAATTCCAAATACACTGCACCATTAGTTAAAGCACAGAAAGAAAAAGCTGTAAAGTTATGGCTGTGCCCAAAACAAAATGTAAATAACTATGGGTTAGAAAGAGGAGAAGACTTAGAGCAAGTCCAAGTCTTCATTGGACACAATGAAGATGCAGCCTGACATACTTCGGGTCTGGGAGAAGGCAGGCCAGGCCAGAGTGTGATTTTTGTGGGATAACAAGGAAGAAAGATGCCCCATCTGATGCAGTGGAAGACCCACAGCTTAAAGCTAGAGCCTGGAATAGGGATCCACTGTTCCTGAGAAAAGGCTCCCAAAATCTGTAACCTGGGGCCGTGATTTGTATTAAAATGTATTCCTAGAAAGAGCTCACACATACCCCAGAGACTAGGAATTGAGCCATGCTCTGCCCTCGTCCAATGACAAGATCTAGAATATCCCTTCCTCCAGCTGCCCATAGAAGTTCTGGTTCTGGGTTAGGGAGCCCAGTCAGGAAATTACTAAAATATGACCTATTACCTACACTGATCAGCACAGTAGCCACTAGCCTTATGTGGCTACATACATTCAAATTTACATTCATTAAATTTAAAATTTAAAATTAAGTTTCTCAGTCTCACTAGTTATCTTCCAGGTACTCCATAGCCACATGTGGCTAGTGCTACTGTACTGGATAGTGCAGATACAAAATATTTCCATCACTGCAGAAAGTTCTATTAGAAAGAGCTGACCTAAACAGAAAAAGCAGAGTATAGGGAGAGATAGAAGGAGGAAAGGAGGAGACAAAGAAATGCTCCACTCCAGATTTGCCTGCAAATAAAAATTCTAAATACTAGCACAGTGGCTCTCACCTGTAATTGCAGCAACTCAGGAGGCTGAAATGACAGGATTGCCTGAGGCCAGGAGTTTAAGACTAGTCTGGGCAACATAGCAAGACCTTGTCTCTCAAAACTTTCTTAAAATTAGGTGGGCATGGTGGCTCACCCCTGTAGTCAAAGCTACTCATACGTGGGAGGCTGAGGCAGGAGGATGACTTGAGCAAGGAATTGGAGGCTGCAGTGAGCTATGATCACACCACTTTACTCCAAACTGAGCAACAGAGAGGAGACCCCATCTCTAAAAATAAAAAAATTCTGAACACATAAAGAAAATACTGGCCAGGCATGGTGGCTCACGCCTGTAATCCCAGCA
The DNA here is from genome assembly GCF_002776525.5 of Piliocolobus tephrosceles. Taxonomy (NCBI): domain Eukaryota; kingdom Metazoa; phylum Chordata; class Mammalia; order Primates; family Cercopithecidae; genus Piliocolobus; species Piliocolobus tephrosceles. The sequence goes on along the minus strand of NC_045440.1, from coordinate 81,332,017 downwards.
CTTTGGGAGGCTGAGGTGGGTGGATCACGAGGTCAGGAGATCGAGACCATCCTGGCTAACACAGTGAAATCCCATCTCTACTAAAAATAAAAAATTAGCCGGGTGAGGTGGCGGGCGCCTGTAGTCCCAGCTACTTAGGAGGCTGAGGCAGGAGAATGGCGTGAACCCGGGAGGTGGTGCTTGCAGTGAGCCAAGATCTTGCCACTGCACTCCAGCCTGGGTGACAGAGCGAGACTCCGTCCCAAAAAATAAATAAATAAATAAATAAATAGAATACTCAGATATAGTAAGTGCTCAATAAATATTTTTTGGATAAATTAAATTGACAAAACCAACTATATGAACAGCCCAAATACACTTCTAATGAAATAAAAGTAATTAGAACAGTCTAAGAAATATTTCTAAATGTGAATGCTAAGAATTCTCAATGATAACATCCATAAAAAGAGCAAGAACTGAGAAAGTGAAACCAACTAGAATAGAAGCAAAAACATGTTGATCTGATAAAGACCCAAACAGAAAACCTAACAATGAAAAATAAAATCAACAACTTAACAAAACTCAACAGATGAGCTGTGGTGCTCAGACCCGCTGTGGAGAACATAACTGACAGGCCAGCTGCTGCCCCTGGAGATCCCAATTGTGTTCCTGTCACACATGGCACTAACACAGGCCAGTCCTGGAAGACTTGAAATGCCTTTAATGAAAGACTTTGGCTTGAGGATTCTCCACCAGTCTGGCCAAAACTTTCTTGTAACTGAGCTGTGGTCAGAGACTTAGATCGTCATCCTGAGGCTGGGCACTAGCTAAAGAAGACTCTACAATATTTTATAGAAACAGGTATAGGAATGATGATAAAACCATGAGTGAGACCAGTGTTGCCTTCTGGAATTCCGTCACAGGCCTTGCAAATCATGTGACCAGAAGAGTTAATGATCGTGATGACTTGATTTCAACCCTACTGAGTACTTTTTTTGTTTGTATTGTTTTTATTCAACATATTTTCTTGAGCTAGGGCTATTGAGTAAACTGTGTGACAGGCCCTGTAGTAACCTTCAAAATACAAAGATGAAGGCCCTCATGGTTCTCAGCTGGAACATGGAAGGGGTCACATAAGGAGCAAATCTCTTCTGTCTAATGGAGAAGTGGGGCAGAAAATATGATGCAGACTGTCTCCTAGGAAGACTTCACAAAGAAAAGGTGTGTGCATTTGGAGTGAAATAAGGCTACTTAAGATTCTACCAAATGTGTAGAAAGATGTGATATTTATTGTCATCCCTTGGGATCCACAGGGTATTGGTACCAGGATCCCCTGCAGACACCAAAATCCAAGGGTGATCAAGTGCCTTAATCAGCCCGATGGGTTGTGAAAAGTCAGTCCTCCATATCTGCAGGTTTCACGTCCTACAAATAGTATATTTTCTTTTTTCTTTTTGTTTTCATTTTTGAGACGTAGTCTCACTCTCGCTGTCGCCCAGGCTGGAGTACAGTGGCACAATCTTGGCTTACTGCACCCTCCGCCTCCCACGTTCAAGTGATTGTCCTGCCTCAGCCTCCTGAGTAGCTGGGACTACAGGCATGTGCCACCATGCCTGGCTAATTTTTGTATTTTTAATAGAAACGGGGTTTCACCATGTTGGCCAGGCTGGTCTCGAACTTCTGACCTCAGGTGATCCACCTGCCTTGGCCTCCCAAAGTGCTGGGATTACAGGCATGTAATCCCAGCCACTGCACCTGGCCTTCTTTTTGTTGTTGTTGTTGTTGTTGCTTTAAAGAGATGGGGTCTCACTGTGTTGCCACGCCCAGCCTTCTTTTTCTTTTTGTTATTTTTTTTTTTTAAGAGTTGGGGTCTCACTGTGTTGCCCAGACTGGTCTGAAACTCCTAGACTCAAGCAATCCTCCTGCCTCAGCCTCCCAAAGTGCTGAGTTTACAGGGGTGAGCCACTGCTCCCAGCCAAATACTATATTCTCCATCTGCGATTGGTGGAACCTGAGGATACGGAGGGCCAAATGATTTTGTTTATGTGGACAAAGAAATGAAAGAAGAAGAGAAAAATGAGGAGGAGGAAGCAGGGAGGGGAAGAACAGGAGGAAGAGGCGGCAGCCCTCAGTAAGGTACCTAAATGGTAAAAAGGTTTCATCCACATATATGCTACAAAGTAAATCTTTTTAAAAGTACATTTTTCAAGAGATAAAGAAGTAGACAAAATGGTGAGTTATCATGAAACAAATAGATGGGTCTCTCTTTTTTTTTATTCAGAGCTTTATCTTGCATTTTCAGGTGACCAGTATGATTTTGTGTTTTATTTTTATTTTCATTTTTAGTTCTAGTCATTCTCCCCCAGGAATCTCATTCCTGGTAGTTCCATCACCTCCCACACCATCCCAAATGTGATATTCCATCCCACTCTGAATCTGGATACTTGACTCATTTCTGAACTTTCATTTTAGTTGCAAATCTCCCAAAACTATAAGTTAGCTGTCAGCTGTTGGAGGTTGATTTGGGGGCACCTGTGAAACTTGCCTCCTGATTTCATAAGGACGTGGTTATCTTGTAGCTGGTGTCTTCTGTGCCTGATCACTTGGGAATGTGGGAGAGGTAACTGGGAAGGGGCCACTTGGACCCTCCGGTAGTTGAACCATCCTTTGCATTTCACCAGGACACTTCTGGACCTCCTCATCTCCCTCCTGTGGCCTGGTAAAGGAAGCCACAATGTCAGTTACAAAGGGCCAGATGTCTAGTACTTCCCTGGAAATTCAAGTCACTGTGAACCGGTGACATGAAAACAGTCACAATCTATAATATTTTACAGCTACACAGCTTGGTTCTCTTCATTCTTAGCGCCTTTCTTTCTTTCTTTTTTTGAGACAGGGTCTCGCTCTGTTGTCAGGCTGGAGTGCAGTGGTGTGATTATGGCTCACTGGAACCTCTTTCTCTGGGCTCAAGAGATCCTCCCACCTCAGCCCCCCAAGTAGCTGGGACCACAGGCATGTGCTGCCACACCCAGCTAATTTTTATTTTTTTTGGTAGAGACAAGGGTTCACCATGTTGCCCAGGCTGGTCTTGAACTCCTGGACTCAAGCAATCAGTCCGCCTCAGCCTACTAAAATGCTGGGCTTACAGGCATGAGCCACCAAGCCTAGCCCATCCTTAGTGATTTTAATATAATAAATGTAGGTAGATGTTATATCTTCTGTATGTTATCATTTATCTATTTTTCACATTTGTGTTAGAATTATTCTTTACTTTCTTTGAATTGTCTCCTATCTTTTAGGGTAGGACTTTGTTTAGTTCTTAAATCATTGTTTGTGATTCTGAAGGCCTTTCTAGGGAGAAGTCATTTGATCTCACCCAGAGAAAAACACAGTCGAGGAGGCCCTTGATACTGAGAGATTTAACATCTCTACCAAGAGTGCCTCCAAGGTCTGTGTAGAAAGTGCATCATGCGGAAGGAATGAGATTTAATCTCAGGCATGGGTGGAAAGGAGAAGCATGGATGTGAAGAGGGTGTGGCATGCATGCGATGGTGCATTTCCAGGGTTCCTGGGGAAGTGGGAAGCAAACCCGCCCAACCGTCTTCTTTATCCCCCTTGTCATTCAAGGTAACAGTGAAGGGCAGGGTCCAGGCCATTGCCTTGACCTGGAATGGAATCTGCGCGAGATTCCATTTACAAGAACCAGATTCGATTTACAAGAAGTAGGAAGAGAGAGGAAGGGCAGTGAAGGTGAGACCCCACAAGACTCTCGAGCCCAGAATCCACTCGTACTTTGACTTTGTTCTTGTGGGTTTTTTTGTTTTGGTTTGGTTTTTGGTTTTTGTTTTTTGTGTTTTTTTGAGACAGAGTCTCGCTCTGTCGCCTAGGCTGGAGTGCAGTGGCGCAATCTTGGCTCACTGCAAGCTCTGCCTCCTGGGTTCACACCATTCTCCTGCCTCAGCCTCCCGAGTAGCTGGGACTACAGGTGCCCACCACCACGCCCTGCTAATTTTTTTTCTTTTTTTTTTTTTTGTATTTTTAATAGAGACGGGGTTTCATCTGTTAGCCAGGATGGTCTCGATCTCCTGACCTCGTGATCTGCCCTTCTGAGCCTCCCAAAGTGCTGGGATTGCTGGCGTGAGCCACCGCGCCCGGCTTGTTCTTGTTATTGTATCACTGTGACTAAAGGAAGAGGAATGTTGATGAATGTTTCATTATATGGCATTGATACTGATATTTTTATTATATGTTATCATGGTTCTTGCAAATTTGGGCTTTTGGGAAGCTCTCTGGGAAAATTCTTTTCAAGTGTCGAAGGTCTAGACTCTAGAGCTCGAATCAACCCCATTTCTCTTCCTCTCCATCGTGATTCTCCCCTCAGCCCCCATGGTCTCAGTCATCATTTGGTATCTCCATGGCAGCCGCCTCTTCGCTGGTATCCCGGGTTTCAGTCTAACTTCCCCCACGCCCAACTCCCATTCTCTTCAGAGATTTTTTTCTTCTTTTTTCTTTTTATTCATTTTTCTTGTGTTTCTTTTATATATTTTTTAGCATACTTGTTAATACCATTTCCTCAAATCCCTTTTTACCACGTTTTTTAATTTAAAATTTGAAAATTTGAGATACAGATTTACATGCAGTTGTAAGAAATAATAAAGAGCCTATTCACAATTTTACCCAGTTTCGCCCAATAATAACATCTTGTGAAATTGTGGTATGTCATCACAATCAGGATATCAACCTTGGGGTGGGTGTGGTGGTCAGTCCTGTAATCCCATTGCTTTGTCGGGCCAAGAAGGGAGGATCATTTGAGCCTAGGAGTTTGAGACCACCCTGGGCAACATAGCAAGATCCTGTCTCTACAGATTTTTTTTTAAAATATAATTAAAAATATATATATATGGGTTGGGCACAGTGACTCACGCCTGTAATCCCAACACTTTGGGAGGCCAAGGTGGGTGGATCACATAAGGTCAGGAGTTCAAGACCAGACTGGCCAACATGGTGAAATCCCGTCTCTACTAAAAATACAAAAACTGGCCGGGTGCAGTGGCTCACGCCTGTAATCCCAGCACTTTGGGAGGCCAAGATGGACGGATTGCCTGAGCTCAGGAGTTCATGACCAGCCTGGGCACACAGTGATTGCAGCATGTGCCTGTAGTCCCAATTACTCAGAGGCCGAGGCAGGAAAATCACTTGAACCCAGGAGGCAGAGGTTGCAGTGAGCCGAGATCACACCACTGCACTCCAGCCTGGGTGACAGAGACTCCATCTCCAAAACAAAACAAAACGAAAAATAACAATAACAACAACAACAAATATATATATATATATATATATATATAATGCTTCATGAATGTATGTGTCATTCTTGCACAAGGCCACGTATGGTTCCAATTTTAGTATATGTGCTGCCAAAGTGAGCACCATTTTTTTTTTTTTTTTTTAAGTAGCCCAGTTAGGTGACATGTGCCTGTAGTTTCAGCTACTCTGGAGACTGAGGTGGGGCATCACTTGAGCCCAGGAGTTTGAGGCTGCAGTGAGGTGTGATTGTGCTACTGCACTCTAGCCTGAATGGCAGAGTGAAATCCCGTCTCTCTCTCTTTCTCTCTCACTCTGTCTCTCTGTGTATGATCTCTACATTGATATACTCTACTGACCTTTTTCAAATTTCCCCAGTTTTACTTATATTTATTTGTGTGCATGTGTATTTATGCTATAAATTTTATGTGTGTTCACCACCACAGTCAAGGTGCGGAGAGTTACATCACAGGGTTTTCTTTTAATGCCTTTGTATGACCACACCCATCTCCCACCCTAACTATGGGTAACCACTAATCTGCTCTTTCCTTCTAAACTTTTTTTCATTTCAAGATTATATAGCTGGGCGTGGTGGCTCATGCCATAATCCCAGCACTTTGGGAGGCTGAGGCAGGTGGATCACCTGAGGTTAGGAGTTCAAGACCAACCTGGCCAACATGGCGAAATCCCGTCTCTACTAAAAACATAAAAATCAGCCGGGCGTGGTGGCAGGCTCCTCTAATCCCAGCTACTCGGGCATGGCGGCAGGCTCCTCTAATACCAGCTACTTGGAAGGCTGAGGCAGGAGAATTACTTGAACCCAGGTGGTGAAGGTTGAAGTGAGCCAAGATCGAGCTACTGCACTCCAGCCTGGGAGCAAGACTCCCATCTCTCTCTCTCTCTCTCTCTCTCTCTCTCTCTCTCCATATATATATATACAGAATCATACAGTATGTAACCTTTGGGAATTGGCTCTCCACCCCCCAGATTCATTCAAGGTTTTGTATGAACTATCAATAGTTATTCCTTTCATGGTTGAGTAGTATTCCATACTATATACCATGTTAAATACTCATCAGTGTATGAGTGATCCAGTTTCTCTGCATCCTTCTTGACAGCACTTGGCGTTGTCATTATTTTTTACTTTACATATCCTAATAGATGTGTAGTGATATCTCACTCTGGTTTAAATTGCATTTCCCTGATGGTTAATGATTTTGAACATCTTTTCATGTGTGTTTATTTGTCATCTGTATACCCTCTTCAGCACAATGTCTTTTCATGTCTTTTGTTCATTTTCTGTTTTGTTTGTTTGTTTGTTTGTTTGTTTTTCCTGAGATGGAGTTTCGCTCTTGTTGCCCAGGCTGGAGTGCAATGGCGTGATCTCAGCTCACCAAAACCTCTGCTTCCCTGATTCAAGCAATTCTCTTGCCCCGGCCTCCCCAGTAGCTGGGATTACAGGTGCCCGCCACCTCGCCCGGGCTAATTTTTTGTGTTTTTAGTAACGACGGGGTTTCACCATGTTGGTAGGCTGGTCTCGAATTCCTGACCTTAGGTGATCCGCCTACCTCAGCCTCCCAAAGTGCTGGGATTACAGGTGTGAGCCACCACATCCGGCTTTTGTTCATTTTCTTTTTTCTTTTCTCTTCTTTTCTTTTCTTTTCTTTTCTCTTCTTTTCTTTTCTTTTTTCTTTTCTTTTCATTTGAGATGGAGTTTTGCTCTTGTTGCCCAGGCTGGAGTGCAGTGGTGCAATCTCAGCTCACCACAACCTCCGCCTCCCGGGTTCAAGTGATTCTCCCTCCTCAGCCTCCTGAGTGGCTGGGATTACAGTCATGCACCACCATGCCTAGCTAATTTTGTATTTTTAGTAGAGATGGGGGTTTCTCCATGTTGTTCAGGCTGGTCTTGAACTCCGTACCTCAGGTGATCCACCCACCTCAGCCTCCCAAAGTGCTGGGATTACAGGCGTGAGTCACCACACCCAGCCTCAGGTATGTATGTCTTTATAGCAATGTGAGAACAGACTAATACACCATCTCAGACTACCCCATCTACATAGGCTCTACTGTTATTTTCTACATCAGCACCCAGCCATTACCAATTAACTGCTGATTCATATTCCAGCCTTTTTGTTTTTTACTGTTTAGTATTTAATTCCTCACCAGATTCTAAATTCTGCGGCCTCATCCTTTCACGCCATCACCCAATGCTTATTTCAGGACAGTATGCCCTCAGTAAATATTTGCTCAGAAAACTAACTAATGAGGACATTTTAAGAAAACTTTCTCCCTGCATACAGTATTTTCTTAGGAATTTCAAGAAGATAAAAGTTTTATTTGGGATCACTGCTTTGGACAAAATTATTTTTAGGTAAACTTCTCCTATCCAGATCATCTTTAGTTTATTTATTTTCTCTCCATAATTTAAACCAGAAAGGAGATTTCAATAAAATTGTGCTATAGAAAAAAAGCATAGGCAGCAAACTTGTGCTTATGTAGTCTGCTCTCACGGAATTCCTCCGACTTCCCTGGCATCAAAGATACCGTTCCTCTACTTGAGAACCTTACAGTCCAGTAAGGGGGCATGTGGGCGAACAGGCATCTAAATCCACTGTGGTAAAACATCGTGGGAAGGACCCCTGATGGTTCCTTTCTTAAAAGGAGGCAACACTTTGGCTGAGTCTCAAAGGATACAGTGAAGTCAGCCAGGCAGAAGCATGAAGGAATGGGACTGAAGCCCTGGGTACCCCGTGGAAGAAGAGCAGGACCTGTGGCTGCAAGGCAGTAGGCTCTGGATTCTGTGGGCCTTGAGTGTCACACACAGAGGGAGCTCTGAAGGGTCAGGGAAGCTTTGTGACCAGATCGTATTCTGGAATGATTGCACTGGCCTCACTGTAGACCATGGACAGGAGAACTGAGAGAGAAAGCAGAGGCAGTTACAGAGAAAGACCTGGATCCAGGCAGTATCGGGGGGCAGTTTTGTTTTTTTGCTTTTTGAGACGGAGTCTCACTCTGTCACCCAGGCTGGATTGCAATGGTGCGATCTCGGCTCACTGCAACCTCTGCCTCTCCGGTTCAAGCGATTCTCCTGCCTCAGCCTTCTGAATAGCTGGGATTACAGGTGCCCGCCACCACGCCCGGCTAAGGAGGGGGCAGTTTTGACTGATATAAGGTAACTTGTATCAACAGCATTTGTTGACCAAATGGTCAACAGGATGGACAAGGGGGCTGGAGCCCAGGAGAAGAGAGGGAAGACATTTGGTTTGGTTCTCTTGATTCTTGGGTGGTGTTGCCCACCTATAAAGAAAATTCAGGAAGAGGAGCCACTTTGTGTGAAAGATGTTTAATATAAGGTACCTATGGGTCAGGAATTCCAATAAAAATATATCTACATCTGGAATTCAGATTGCATATCATCTTAGAAATCATTTTCCCACTGGCCAGGCACAGTGGCTCACGCCTGTAATCCCAACACTTTAAAAGCTGAGGCAGGTGGATCACGAGGTCAGGAGTTCAAGACCAGCCTGGCCAAGATGGTGAAATCCTGTCTCTACTCAAAATACAAAAAAATTATCCGGGCATGGTGGCGGGCACCTGTAATTTCGGTTACTGGGGAGGCTGAGGCAGAGAATTGCTTGAACCCGGGAGGCAGAGGTTGCAGTGAGCCGAGATCCTGCCACTGCACTCTAGCCTGGGTAACAGAGTGAGACTCCGTCTCAAAAAAAAAAAAAAATTATTTTCCCTATGCAAATAACTTTTAGATAAGGTAATTTTACCCCCAGAAAATTGAAGACATTGAGATGCCCAAGATAATTTTCGCTGCAGGCTCATGTTGGAAATCATGATCATGAGGAGACCCCTTGCATCCTTGATCCAGTGCTATGGACTGTGGAACATACATAAACTATGAACTATGAGATCCTGACACAAGACTACTTTTCAGTGGAAATGGAGAACTGGAATAAACTACAGAATTCTGCTTCTTGGGCAACTGGAGGTAACCTCAGTGCAACTCCCTCATTTTACTCTTGCCGGAAAAGTTCATTCATTTGTCCAAGATAACACATTAAGATAGAATTTTTTTTTTTTTTTTTTTTTTTTTTTTGAGACAGAGTTTCACTCTTGTTGCCTGTGCTGGAGTGTAATGGTGCGATCTTGGCTCACTGCAACCTCTGCCTCCAGAGTTCAAGTGATTCTCCTGCCTTAGCCTCCTGAGTAGCTGGGATCACAGGTGCCCACCACCATGTCCAGCTAATTTTTGTATTTTTAGTAGAGATGGGATTTCACCATGTTGACCAGGCTGGTCTTGAACTCCTGACCTCAGGTAATCCACTTGCCTCAGCCTCCCAAAGGGCTGGGATTACAGGTGCGAGTCACCTTGCCTGGCCTAGACAGAAATTTAAACCTCTAAGCATTTTTGTCTTTCCAACAAAGAGAAAGTGAGCATGTGTTTTGAAAGTCTGAGTGTAATGGAGTGTAATGCTGGGGTCTGTGTGGGGTGAGGGTAAATGTCCTGTGTATCCTCTTGAGCAATTCCATCACCTTCTCCCGTGAGCCTAGTACACAGAACCTGGTAGCTGGTATTGTAACCTGGAGCATGATAATTCACTGGCATTAACATAACTCACAGTTTTACTGGGCAAACCACTTGTGAAGAGTGCCCCACCACAGGATACAGGTCAGCTGCTGTTTGACATTCACAAGAAAGAGGAATACCTGAGTATTCACTGAATCCTGGAGCAGCATGGCAAGCCCACAGCTCAATAGGAACGTGCAGCTGCTCCCAGGCCAGCCGCACATGGAACTGTGAGGAAGGAGGCTGTTCTTTTTGGCAAAGAATATGCTATGTCTTGCAAAGGCTAAGAGGCAGGGATGCAAACAGCAACTGGACTTTTCAATAGTTCCACGCAGCTGAGAAGGATAACGAACACATAGAATCCAAAATTATCTCTGTAGGCTGCATTTAATATGTTAGAATAAAACAAGGATAATCCAGGCAAGGTGGTGTGCACCTATAGTCCTAGCTACTCATGAGGCTGAAGTGGGAGGATCACTCCAGTCCAGGAGTTCAAGGATGTAGTGTGTTATGATTATGCCTGTTAATAGCCTCTGCACTACAGCCTGGGCAACAAAACAAGGCTCCATCTCAAAAAAAAAAAAAAAAGAAAAGAAAGAAAAAAAAAAGAATCGAATAAGGATAAATAATAAAAACCCACCGCAGTTGTGCATAGTGGCTCACACCTGTGATCCGAGCACTTTGGGAGGCTAAGGCAGGAGGATCACTTGAGCCCAGGAGTTCAAGACTGGCCTGGGCAATACAACAAGACCCTGTCTCCAAAAAAAGAAAAAAAAAAACCCCACCATAACAATAACAACAGCAAAACAAACTCACAAACAAACTGTGCAAGTACAGATGAGAATATGTGGTAACTAGAAGCATATGTAAAACAGCCCTAGGAGTTCTGATTATCTCAGTATGAGTCAGCCATGTATGATGAGGGTGCTGAGAAAGCTAATAGGGATTTAAGGTTCATTGAAAATACTCTGCTGATCAGGATTAGGGAGGTGGCAGTTCCTTCTTGCTTTGTGTTGATAAAAGTATAAAAGTAGGATTCTATGTTTCAATTACATACGTGGCTAACATTTACTAAATGTTTAATATATGTCAGGTGATGGCCTAAACACTTCACATGCTCCCACTTAATCCACACAACAAGCCTCAGGTCGTGTCCTGTTAGTGCCTCACTTTTATACCCAAGGACACTGTCACTCAATGGAGCAGTACATGCCAGTCCAGGGGCCGACTTGGGTCTGTCTGACCAAACTCTTAGCTGGGAATGGGATTCTCAAAAGATAACTATTGAAAAACTGGTGACCTGGCCAGGTGCAGTGACTCATGCCTGTAATGCCATCACTTTGGGAGGCCAAGGCAGGAGGATCATCTGAGGTCAGGAGTTCGAGACCAGCCTGATCAACATAGAGAAACCCCATCTCTACTAAAAATACAAAATTAGCCAGATGTGGTGGTGGGCACCTGTAATCCCAGCTATTCGGGAGGCTGAGGCAGGAGAATCGTTTGAACCTGGGAGGCAGAGGTTGTGCTGAGCAGAAATTGTGCCATGGCACTCCAGCCTGGGCAATAAGAGCAAAACTCCGTCTCAAAAAAAAAAAGAAAGAAAGAAAGAAAAGAAAAACTGATGACCTGAATAATTCAGGAGGCTGGGTTAGGAGGATCTAGAAAACCTAACATACAAGGAATACTGGAAGAACCAAAACTGTTCAACAAGGAAAAGAGAAAAATACTTGAGTCCCCTGAAGTCACAGAGAAAAGGAATGAGACTATGCAGCATATGGCTGCAGAGGGTTGAATAGAACCAGCTGATTAAAGGAATAGGGAGGTAGAGATGAGAATACTTAAGGACGAATTTGCTGTATAAAACAATAATGGGAGGCCAGTGCGATGACTCATGCCTGTAATCCCAGTACTTTGGGAGGCCCAGGTGGGCAGATCACCCGAGGTCAGGAGCTAGCGACCAGCCTGGCCAGCATAGTGAAACCCTGTCTCTACTAAAAATTAAAAAAAATTTAAAAAATAAAAAAAGATTATCCAGGCGTAGTGGTGTACGCCTATAATCCCAGCTACTCGGGAGGCTGAGGCAGGAGAATTGTTTCAACCTGGGAGGTGGAGGTTGCAGTGAGCCAAGATCGCACCACTGCACTCCAGTCTGGGTGACAGAGCAAGACACCCTCTCAAAATAAACAAATAAAGAAATAAATAAATACATAAAACAATAATGAGGCTAGGCACAGTAGCTCACACCTGTAACCCAAGCAATTTGGGAGTCTAAGGCAGGAGGACCACTTGAGCCCAGGTGTTCAAGACCAGCCTGGGCAACATGAAAAGACTCCATTTCTACAAAACAATTTAAAATTAGCTAGGATTGAGGTTGGATCAGTACATGCCAATCCAGGGGCAGAGCTTGGTCTGTTAGCCAGGCATGATGGTGCGTGCCTTGGGAGGCTGAGGCAGGAAGATTGCTTGAGTCTAGGAGTTCAAGGCTGCAATGAGTTATGATTGCGTCACTGAACTCCGGCCTGGATGACAGAGTGAGACCTTGTCTCTAAAACAAAAACAAACAAACTAACTAACAATAATTGAAGCCCAAAAATGGAACTGGCTGCCTTCGGAGGCACTGGGTTCCCACCTCAGCAAGGATTTCAGCCGGGAATGAATGAGGCCCATGGACCCTCAGTGCAGAAGCAGATGTGGGTCTGGAATTATTCTTTTTTTCTGCCCTCACAGAGCATCATTTTTTAAACAACAAAAATATATATACAGGACAATATTCCGTAATTTGGCACTTTATGTAGTGAAGAGAAAGTTCAGGTTGGGTCTTAAACAGCTGTAAGTACTGAGAGTAGTTCTCTGCAGTGATGGCAGAGAAAATGTGGAGAAACAAGAACAGTAACTTCTTTTCTTCTTTTTTTATTTTTTGAGATGGACTTTCACTCTTTCGCCCAGGCTGGAATGCAGTGGTGTGATCTCGGCTCACTGCAACCTCTGCCTTCTGTTTTCAAGTGATTCTCTTGCCTCAGCCTCCCGAGTAGGTGGGATTACAGGCACGTGCAACCAAGCCCAGCTAATTTTTTTTTCTTTTTTGAGACAGAGTCTCGCTCTGTCGCCCAGGCTGGAGTGCAGTGGCACGATCTCGGCTCACTGCAAGCTTCGCCTCCCAGGTTCACGCCATTCTCCTGCCTCAGCCTCCCGAGTAGTTGGGACTACAGCCACCCACCACTGTGCCCGGCTAATTTTTTGTATTTTTAGTAGAGACAGGGTTTCACCGTGGTCTCAATCTCCTGACCTTGTGATCCGCCCACCTCGGCCTCCCAAAGTGCTGGGATTACAGGAGTGAGCCACCGTGCCCGGCCTAATTTTTGTATTTTAGTAGAGATGCGAGGTTTCACTATGTTGGCCAAGCTGGCCTACAAACTCCTAACCTCGTGATCCACCTGCCTTGGCCCCCCAAAGTGCTGGGATTACAGGCGTGAGCCACCACGCCTGGTCTGAGAAACAAAAACGTAGTATCTTTACAGAGGAAATCAGGAAGTTAGCAGCATCTGAGATTTATAGCATTTAATGAAGGTCTTGTACCTCTATTGTTGCCTTGTTAAAAAATATAATAAATTGGCTGGGCACAGATCACGAGGTCAGGAGTTCGAGATCAGTCTGACCAACATGGTGAAACCTTCTCTCTACTAAAAATACAAAAATTAGCCGGGCATGGTGGCTCACGCCTGTAATGCCAGCTACTTGGGAAGCTGAGGCAGGAGAATCACTTGAACCCGGGAGGCGGAGGTTGCAGTGAGCCGAGATTGCGCCACTGCACTCCAGCCTGGGAGAATGAGTGAGACTCCGTCTCAAAAAATATATATATATAATTTATTTATTTATGACATTGTAAAATAGTGTTTAAAAGCAAAGTTAAACAAGAGATTTTGGCATCTTTTAAAAAGATTTAGCAGAGCCTTCATCTAATGATATATTAGGATAATATATAATATTACACAGATTCTACAACCTGCCTTTGGTTCTCTTTACCTTACTAATCCCAGAGCAAACAAAAGCCTCATGGCTAATAGTATTTCCACCTTTCAGCAAACCTTCCTGAAAGAATCGATATTGATAAGAGTAGCAATTAGCCATTTTACTGCCTAGTATATATTAACAAAAGTAAATTAGCAATTTTTTTTTTTTTTTTGAGATGGAGTTTCGCTCTTCTTGTCCAGGCCAGAGTGCAATGGTGCGATCTTGGCTCACCACAACCTCGGCATCCAGAGTTCAAGTGATTCTCCTGCCTCGGCCTTCCGAGTAGCTGGGATTACAGGCATGCGCCACCACGCCTGGATAATTTTGTAATTTTAGTACAGACGGGGTTTCTCCATGTTGGTCAGGCTGGTCTTGAACTCCCTACCTCAGGTGATCTGCCTGCCTTGGCCTCCCATAAGTGTTGGGATTACAGGCATGAGCCACCGCGCCCGGCCTAAATTAGCAATTAAAACCCCAAATTATTCATTGTTAGATTGGCAAGTATTCTTTTTTGGTAGTTGTTTTTTTCTCTCACTCTCCTAGAAGTCTAGGGGCAGAAAGATTGTGTATTATGACTATCAATTTAAACTGATAACTAAATTAAGCAATAATGAATGCTCTTACATGTATGTTTATTTGGAAGTAAGAACAATTCTGTTCGTCATAAAGTTTTTGGTAATTCCAAGTTTGGTCTCAAAATAAAGATAACTCCGTAGTCAAATTTGAGAAGAGTATGAGTGTGGTTCATAACAAATCATATTAAAATTTTTCTAAGAACAGCTGGGTGCGGAGACCCACGCCTGTAATCCCAGCACTTTGGGAGGCCAAGGTGGGTGGATTGCTTCAGTCCAGGAGTTTGAGACCAGCCTGAGTAACATAGTGAAACCCCATCTCTTCTAAAGATACAAAAATAGCTGGGCATGGTGGTGTGTGCCTGTAATCCCAGCTACTCGGGAGGCTGAGGTGCGAAAATCACCTGAGCCTGGTGGGTCAAAGCTGCAGTGAGCCATGATTGTGCCATGGTGTTGTTTCTTTTTTCATTGTTGTTGTTGTTTTGTTTTGTTTTGTTTTTTGAGATGGAGTCTCACCCTGTCACCCTGTCACACAGGCTGGAGTGCAGTGGTGTGATCTCGGCTCACCTCTGCTTCCTGGGCTCAAGCGAGTCTCCTGCCTCAGCCTCCCAAGTAGCTGCAATTACAGGTGTGTGCCACCACACCCAGCTAATTTTTGTATTTTTAGTAGAGATGGGGTTTCACCATGTTGGCCAGGGTGGTCTCAAACTCCTGACCTCAAGTGATTCACCCACCTTGGCCTCCCAAAGTGCTGGGATTACAGGCGTGAGCCACCATGCCTGGCATCAAAACAAAACAAAACATCTTTTTTCTAAGAGAGTGAAATGTCATATTTGACTTCATGAAGAGTTTGTTTTTATAAACTATACCCCTTCCCCATCTATTTAGTCAACTATGATGATTTTAAAGACAGATCCACAAATTCCTCGAAACTCCTCTCTTCAAGATTTGGAGCTAATTCCTCTCCCCTTGAGTGTGGTCTATATTTAGGGAGTTTTTCATAGAGAATAGAATTTGACAGAAGTGGTGGATTGTCACTCCTGTGATCAGGTTTTTACAAGACTGTGGCATGCCTCATTGTTCTCTCTCTCTCTTTCTCTCTGGGGGAAACTGTGTCATTAGCAGCCCTATTGAGAGACCCACGTGGTAAGAGGCTAAAGCCTTCTGCCAGCAGTCTGTGCTTAGAAGGGAAAGTTCCAGCCTCAGGCAAGTTTTCCCAATACTGTAGCCTCAGCCAATAACTTCACATGTCCTGAGCCAGAGAAAGCTAGTTAAGCTCCTCCAGGATTCTTCGCTCTCAGAAACCATGTGAGATAATTCATATTTGTTGTTTTTCATGTTATTTATTTATTTTTTAGGGATAGGGTCTTGCTCTGTCGCCCAGGCTGGTCTTGAACTCCGAGCCTCAAGTGATCTTCCTGCCTCAGCCTCCTAAAGTGTTGGGATTACAGGCAGGAGCCACTGCACCAGGTTATGTTTATTATTTTAAACTGCTGAATTTTAATGTAATATGTCATGCAGCTATAGATGACCAATACACTGTGTAAGAAAAACAGTTTCTTCTAAAACGAAAAGAAAAGCATCCTATATGGACAGGTGGGGAGAGTAGCAAGGCAAAATTAAAACAAACAAATGTGGTGTGGTGGCTCACGCTTGTAATCCCAGCACTTTGGGAGGCCGGGGTGGGTGGATCACCTGAGGTCAGGAGTTCGAGACCAACGTGGCCAAAATAGTGAAACTCCATCCCTACTAAAATACAAAAATTAGCCAGGCGTGGTGGTGGGCGCCTGTAATCCCAGTTACTCTGTCGTCCAGGCTGGAGTGCAGAGGCTGAGGCAGGAGAATTGCTTGAGTCCAGGAGGCAGAGGTTGCAGTGAGCCAAGATCGTGCCATTGCACTCCAGCCTGGGTGAAAAGAGCGAGAGACTCCATCTCAAAAAACAAACAAACAAACAAACACAAAACTCTGCAAATATTGACTACGCTATACTGTGTGGTAACAACAGGAAGTCTTGTAATGAATCGCAGTCATTCCCCCTTATCTGAGGTACTGCTTTCAGCAATCAGTTGCTGCCCAAAAATATTAAATGGAAAATCCTAGAAATGAGCAATTGGTAAGTTTTCAATTGCACACCATTGTGAGTACTGTGATAAGATCTCGTGCTGTCCTGCTTCATCCCACCTGGAACGTGAACCCTCTGCTTGTCTAGCGTATTCACGCTGTCTACAATCCCTGCCTGTGAGCCACTTAGTAGCCCCCCAGGTTATCAGATGGACCGTCACAGTATCACAGTGCTTGTGTTCAAGTAACCCTTATTTTATTTTATAATGGCCCGAATGTGCAGGAGTAGTGAGGCTTGCATATTGTTGTAATTGTTCTATTTTATTATTAGTTTTAGTTGTTAATCTCATACTGTGCTTAATTTATAAATTAAAATTTATCATAGGAATATAAATATAGGAAAAAACATAGTATATATAGGATTCATTTCTATTCATTGTCTCAGGCATCCACTGCGTGTCTCAGGACATATCCCCCATAGGCAAGGGGGACTGTTGTACTAGAATGACACAAATTTCAGAACTATAAGAAACCTGAGTTCATGCCTTTCATTTTACAGAAAGGGGAGCCCAGAGCTTGACCTGCCTAAGACCGCACAGCTTGTTGACAGAGCCAACACTAGAATTTTACTCACTGGATTCTCAGGCCACTACTTTTTAATAAAAATATCGCAGAAAACCTGTCAGCCAAACTAGTTGAGAATGACAGCTGGGTAATAGGCTGACAGCTAAGAAATGTTCCAACTTAAAGAGAACTCGGCTGCGCATCATGGCTCACACCTCTAATCCCAGCACTTTGGGAGGCTTAGGTAGGAGGATTGCTTGAGACCAGGGGTTCGAGACCAGACCAGCCTGGGCAACATAACAAGACCCTGTCTCTATTCAATATAAAAATAGTTTTATTTTATTTTATTTTATTTTTGAGACAGAGTCTCACTCTGTCACCCAGGGTGGAGTGCAGTGGTGCGATCTCAGCTCACTGCAACCTCTGCCACCCAGGTTCCAGCAATTCTTTTGCCTCAGCCTCCCGAGTAGCTGGGATTAGAGGCACCTGCCACCGCGCCCAGCTAATTTTTTGTGTTTTTAGTAGAGGCGGGGTTTCACCATACTGGTCAGGCTGGTCTTGAACTCCTGACCCCGTGATCCACCCGCCTCAGCTTCCCAAAGTGCTGGGCTTACAGGGGTGAGCCACCATGCCCAGCTCAATATAAAAAATACTTTTTAAAAAGAGAACTTGAACCAGGCGCAGTGGCTCACACCTGTAATCCCAGCACTTTGGGAGGCCGAGGCAGGCGGATCACTTGAGCTCAGGAGTTCAAGACCAGCCTGGGCAACATGGCAAAACCCCACCTCTACAGAAAATACAAAAATTAACCAGGCATGGTGGTGTGCGCCTGTGGCCCCAGCTACTCAGGAGGCTGAAGTGGGAGGATCGCCTGAGCCTGTGAGGCGGAAGTTGCAGTGAGCTGAGATCTCACCACTGAACTCCAACCTGGGTGACAGTGAGAC
Source organism: Piliocolobus tephrosceles (assembly GCF_002776525.5). NCBI lineage: Eukaryota > Metazoa > Chordata > Mammalia > Primates > Cercopithecidae > Piliocolobus > Piliocolobus tephrosceles. Next base: position 81,314,012 of record NC_045440.1, on the reverse strand, counting down.
CCCATCTCAGAAAAAAAGAAAACAAAAGAACTCAACTCTCTTCTCCAAAGATAGGTGACATCAGGAAAGTTGTGAGGCACAAAAGAGTATAAGTTTCCAATTTCTCATTTTATAAAGTAGAAAAAAGTTTAATTTTGTAAAATATGTGTTTGCCATTCCACCCCATGGGCTGACCTCCTTTGGAGTCAGGACCCCTGCCTGCCCTTCCAGCCTGAGTCCCTCACAAACTCCTACTCATGGGTGGCATGTAGCCTCGACACCACAGAGACAGCCTATAAAGGACCTACTTTGGGCACTTGCTGGAGAGTATCTAATCAAGGTACTTCTTGGGCTTGCGCACCCCAAGACGAGTGCACAGAACACAACGCGAATTGGATGAAGTTTATCTTTGGGTGCCCACTTTCCTTTTAGGTGGACAGCACTCACGGGGTCAGATTAAGTGTACAGCGGTGAATAGAGACCATCGCTGGCCTCATGGAGCTAGTCCACCGTTCCGTGGAGGACACAGACTAGCTACTGGACAGTCTTGGCACAGTGATGGAGGAAGCGCAGGGTGCAGTGCTAAACGCAGGGAATTCTAAACCAGACTGGGGTTAGAGGAAGCTTCCCGGAGGTGCTTACATGCACCATCCTTGTGTAGACAAATTCCCACTCTTAATGTCTTTTTTTTTTTTTTTCTTTTGAGACAGGGTCTCATTCCCATTGCCCATTCTGAAGTGCTGTGGTATGATCTTGGCTCACTGCAGCCTGGACAGCTGGGTTCAAGTGATCCTCCCACCTCAGCCTTCCAAGTAGCTGGGACTACAGGCATGCACCGCCATGCCCGGCTAATTTTTGTATTTTTTGTAGAGACAGGGTTTCGCTATGTTGCCCAAGCTGGTCTCGAACTCCTGGGCTCAAGCAATCCTCCCACCTCGGCCTCCCAAAGTGCTGGGATTATAGGGGTGAGTCATTGTGCCCGGCCCCCACTCTTAATTTCTGACCCAGGCTTATCCTTTAATTCCAAACCCCAAACCACTTGCCTTCCTGGAGATGTCACTCACATGTCTCACAAGCATCTCAATATTAACATGTCCAAAAAGGGTCTTTTGGTTTTAAGCCTACCCTTCTTCCAGGTTTTCCTTCTCAAGAAATAGCCTGTTTGGGATTTTCGGCCAGAAACTGAAAGTCAGCCTTTATTTCTCCCTTTCCAGAACACCCACACTCGAATCATCAAGGAGTCACACCAGTTCCACCCCTAAAATGCACCCAGATCATTTCAGCAACATTCCCTTCACTGCCGCTACTCTTGTCTGTGCCGCCTCTTGTGGTTAGACCCCTGCAGTCTCCTCCTAACTGGTTTCCTTGCTTCTGTTCTCAGTTCCCCCATTCCCCTCAAACCCAGAGCAGCCAGGGATATTGGCTTAAATGACAGTGGAGTCCCATTTCTTTTAGGATAGAATCCAAATTCCATCCCAAGGGCTAGGGCTGCGAACCTCAGCTGGTGCCACTTTTCCTCTCTGTTCATCTCCCCCCAGCCACACAGACTTTTCTCAGGTTCTTGATTGTGCCCCAGTTAGGGCCTTTAGAATGGTTTTTCACCCATTTTCCCTTTACCTAAAGGAGCCCCAGTGGTCACAGACTCCAACCACAGCTTCTCTCTGTCTCAGTTCCCTGCTTATTTCCTTCAGACCATTTAGAGCAATTTGTAAACGACTGTATTTGTTGACTTGTTTTTCCTTCTGTCTCCCCTACTAGAGAAGTAAGCAGGATGCGCAAAGGCCATCCATGTTGAAGAGAAGGGGCTGGACCCCGAGAGAAATGCACAGCTAGTGAAATGTTTTAAGCAAAGGAAAAAAGGGGGAAGGAAATTATACATGCACTATCTCTGTGGCAGAACAGTTTCAAGTGCAAAGAATTTGGGGAGCTATGAGAGAAGAGCCCCATCAGGAGGCTGTTGCAGTAGCATCAGCTGTGAATGGCAGTGGTGTGAAGGATGGTGGGGTGTTGGCAAGAGAGAGAGAGGTGGATGGATTTGAGAGATATTTAGGACATTTCATCAGCAGATTTCGTGATTTTATGTGAGGAGAGAGGAAAAAGGAGAAATCTGGATGATAACCCAGGTTTCTGGCTTGGCCAACTGATTGGATGGATGATGTTGCATTTGCTGCCCTAAGGACACAGGACAATGAGCACACTTGAGGCCAGGTGCAAAGTGTGCTTAGGATATATTATGTTTGCTGATTGTATGTGGGAAGATGGCCATTTGAGAGTTGGAATCCTCCAAGATAGATTCAGCCTGCAGATACAGATACTTTTTCTATACATATCCGAAAAATAATATAAACTAATAATATTTTTAAATGTATTTTATTTTACTTTTTGAGATGGAGTTTTGCTCTTGTTGCCCAGGCTGGAGTGTAATGGCGCAATCTGTGTTCACTGCAACCTCTGCCACCACACCCAGCTGATTTTTGTATTTTTAGTAGAGATGGGGTTTCACCATGTTGGCCAGGCTGGTCTCAAACTCCTGACCTCAGGTTATCTGCCTGCCTTGGCCTCCCAAAGTGCTGGAATTACAGGCATGAGCCACTGCGCCTGGCCTTATTTATTTGTTTTTGAAACTTGAGTTTAATTGCCATGCCACATGGGAGGAGATGGAGTTATTACTCAAATAAATCTCCACCTTTCACCTTGTAAAACATCATCCTGTATTTTACATGAAAAACTACAAGCCTACCTCATTATCTAATGATTATTAATTGCTTTTAAAGTTGATTTCAGCTCAGATATATAAAATTATGTCCGGTGAGGACTGATTTAATTCAATTATATTTTTCTGATAATTTTTTAAACTTAATCCCCAATGTGATAGTACTGATACTTTTTTTTTTTTTGATAAAACTTTACTTGAGATTAGAACTATAAGCATTGTAACTACATTTACACAGACTTCCACATAAGGCTAAATCACCAAATCACCCCTAAGTAAAGGGATATTTGGGTGAACTGCCGTTGCTGCACATGCAAACTTCGTAACAGCTGAGAAACAATACAGGACAAAAAATGCAGTATTAAAAAGATTAGACACCTGTTTATCTGCGAAGTGTTCAGAGGCTTCTTTCTAATGGGTTTGTAGTACTAAATGATTGGGGGAAGATGACAGGCACTAGCGGTTCCTACAATGTCCCCAAACAGAATATTCTGCACCAAAGCAAATAAACTGTACAAACATTTGTGGAGGCAACAGATGCCATTTATTCTAAGGCAAGCTTCCCATTTTGAAGCTTTATGCTATTGAAACATTCTGTGAGTTACTATGTAATGTTCTTCTCAGCCCCTTCCTCACTCCTTGTGATATTCTGCCCCTTATCCCCATTTTCTGTTTTGGATGTTCTTGTTCTGGATATAGACTATCCTTTCCTTTTCCTGGGCATAAAATAAAAATAAAATAAATAGCAGAAGGGAGTTTATGTTTTACTGAGAAAATGTAACAGATTTGGGAAGTAATTTTGATGTTAACTTTGTCTCTAGTATTTTTCTAATATTTGTAAAAATGTGAAAGTTCATGTATATGACTGCCACGAAGCAGTGAAATTCTTCTCCATTTGTTCAGGCAAGAAGAGTGGTTATCCAGTAAGTGGCAGCAAACAACTTATAGATTCATCTTTTCTGATTTTCTAACTCTCAGATTCTTGTGAATGAAGCAGAATCATTGATTGAGCAACTGGAAATGAATGCAAAAGTAGAAGATGCACATTGTGGATCTCCTAAGAAGCAAATGTGAATCCATCCTTCCTCCTCTCCAAGAAATTTCTCAGGGCAATGGAGCCTACTGATGCATGAGCACTCAAAAGACACCATAAGGCATTTTCTGCATGACTTAATTCTTTTTTGGACACAGAGCAGATTTTGATGACTTACTATGATCATTTTAAATTCAGAACACTGCATCGCCAGCATTTAGGAATTGCACTAAAGGAAAGTGAGAAGTGAAAAATGCGAAATGATTGTCATGGTCACCACACATCCAAGATTTTCTGGGACAGTCCCAATTTCAAAGATTTTACCTTGTTATTCCTTTAATTGTACTTTTTCTTATTAGACCAACTAGTCAGGTTTGGAAAAATTGTTTTTAAAGGACCACTGTTAGGTATGTGTTAATATTTTACAAAACCAAAGACAGTCTTTTTAGAATATTATATGAATATTCTATTCATTCTTTTCTTTTTTAGAGATGAGGTCTTGCTCTGTCACCCGGGCTGGAGTGCAGTGGTCCCATCATAGCTCACTGTAGCCTCAAACTACTGGGCTCAAGCTTACCTCCCACCTTGGCCTCCCAAAGTGTTGGGATTATAGGAGTGAGGCACCATGGCTGGCCCACATGAATGTTTTCTTAATTATCCTAGGAAAAGTAAATTCCTTTATTACAAATTATGGGAAAATACCTGAACAGTGTAGTTCTTGGCATGATATTGATGATTGTAATTTTCATATTATTTTCATATTATTGTGATTTTCATTTTATTTATTTTCATATTATTGTAATGGTACTTGTTTGCTGGAATTTTATAATTGCCAATTACATGATCACAACATGCAGATACACCAAAATATTTTTGTTTCTTCTTCTTGAGTAGCTGGGATTATAGGTGCGCGTCACCAGCCAGGCTAATTTTTTTTGTATATTTAGTGGAAACGGGGTTTCACTACGTTGGCCAGGCTGGTCTCGAACTCCTGACCTCAGGTGATCCACCTGCTTCGGCCTCCCAAAGTGCTGAGATTACAGGCATGAGCCACTGCGCCCGGCCACCCTTAAACATTTTTATGACAATTTTCATGTGAAGTTCTTACATTGCTGAAAATTGTTTTGGGTTAAAAGTGAACCTTCAGGCCAGGTGTGGTGGCTCATGCCTGTAATTCCAGCACATTGGGAGGTCGAGGCAGGCGGATCACTCGAGGTCAGGAGTTTGAGACTAGCCTGGCCAACATGGGAAAACCCTGCCTCTACTAAAAATACAAAAATTAGCTGGGCATGGTGACTCACACCTGTAATCCCAGCTACTTGGGAGGCTGACGCAGGAGAATTGCTGGAACCCTGGAGGTGACTTTTGCAGTGAGCCAAGATAGAGCCACTACCCTCCAGCCTGGGTGAGAGAATGGGACTTCATCTCAATAAAAAAAACAAAAAACAAAAAACAAAAAACCTTTAGATGGCCTCTCTAGAAGTGGAAATCATGGAAAAATTTGAAAAATTCCATCAATTCCAAAATGCTTTTAAATTAATTTTGAAAATAAGCAGTTTAACATTGGGAAATGCTACTTCTTTTTGTATATTAAACTTGCTAAAGAATTTAGAGCTTGTTAAGCATATTCTGCATTGACAAGCAATATTTTTAATGTTTTGCCTGTCAACGCAGAATGTTTTTGTTTATATCATTCTGAGGATCATCCATGTGTTTTTCATTTACCATTCAATGCTAATTAATATTTATTTGTCATTAAGCACTTTACATCATCGTTTGTCTAGTACCTGGCAATTTAACTCACTTTCCTATTTGTTCTGTGCAAAATGATTTGCACAAAACTTCTCAATTCCATTCTTCCTTTCCCTGCCCTAAGGGCTAAGGGCTTATTACTATGCAGTAAGTTGAAGAGGTCAAAGCTGTCAGCTGATGGATTGAAGTGTTTTCCCCTTATCAAAACCTTTCCTGCCCTTCCAATGCAGGGGCAAGATTCAGAGACATTTGGGGTAGATTATCTGAAGTTTTGTCCTCATTTAGCTGGACCAAAATATAGTAGAAAGACCAGGGGCTTCATAATCACACAAACAAAGGTTTGAATTCTCATCCTGTTGTATATGGACCTTATTCCAAACCACTCTAAGACTCAATTTCAACATCTCTAATAAGGGGACAATACTAACTAAGTTCATACAATTTTTTGAAGATTAATATATCTAAAGCATCCAGATTTAGTACCTTGCTCATACTAGGCGCTGAATAAAGTTAGCTAATTTGGGTAAATATAAATTAAGTGTAGGAAGAACAACACAAAAGAGAATTTAGAAGTAAATTAACAAGGCATCTTTTGTGTCTAGGTAGCATGGTACAGTGGAAAAAGGATGAGGGCCAATCTGCCTTCATCAGGCTTCCCAACCAACTGAACGTTTCCCTAATCTGTGAAAATGAGCATAATCACGCTACTTCATGGAGTGATCATGATATAGTTAGGCTCATCATATGAGATCTTATTTTCCCTTTTCTTACTTCCCCTTTAATACTCTTTCAAAGGATATTCTCCGCCCACTCCTTTTTGGACAGAGACTGACAATTTATTTTATTTATTTATTTATTTATTTATTTATTTATTTATTTATTGAGATGGAATCTCACACTGTTGCCCGGGTGGAGTGCAGTGGCGCGATCTCGGCTCACTGCAAGCTCTGCCTCCCGGGTTCACGCCATTTGCCTGCCTCTGCCTCCCAAGTAGCTGGGATTACAGGCACCCGCCACCATGCCCAGCTACTTTTTTTGTATTTTTAGTAGAGACGGGATTTCACTGTGTTAGCCAGGATGGTCTCGATCTCCTGACCTCACGATTCACCCGCCTCGGCCTCCCAAAGTGCTGGGATTACAAGCGTGAGCCACCGTGCCAGGCCAAAAATTTAATATCCACTCTCATAATGTTTGAAGAATAAGAGGGGAAACATGAGGTGAGTTCGGTTCTTGTTTGCATTTCTGATGGAAGATGGATGAATCTATTGATGATAACATGTCTCTATTATCTGTGGGTCTGAGCTCCTAGGCAGGTAAACTGAGGACTGCCCACACCAACTCAATACAAAAATCCAGGCCAGGCGCGGTGGCTCAAGCCTGTACTTTGGGAGGCCGAGGCAGGCGGATCACGAGGTCAGGAGATCGAGACCATCCTGGCTAACACGGTGAAACCCCGTCTCTACTAAAAAATACAAAAAAAAAAAAAAAAAAACTAGCCGGGCAAGGTGGCCGGCGTCTGTGGTCCCAGCTACTCGGGAGGCTGAGGCAGGAGAATGGCGTAAAACCCGGGAGGCGGAGCTTGCAGTGAGCCGAGATCCGGCCACCGCACTCCAGCCTGGGCGACAGAGCGAGACTCCGTCTCAAAAAAAAAAAAAAAAAAAAAAAAAAAATCCAGCTGCTCTGATTTGCTGATTGTATCTCATTCATTTATTTACATTTATTTACTGCCTACTGGTACAGACATTGGAGTGTATGCTAGTCATGCAACTGTGAATAGAACAGTCCTTGTTATAGAGAGTTGTAGAAGACAAATTATTACAGAGCTGTGGTAGTATAATCCATTTATTTATTTGAGAAATATTTGTTGAATATTTATTGGGTGCCAGGCACTGTGATAATGTGTTAGATACAGGAGGGAAAAAGAGCTAGTCTCCAACCACAAAGAGTTTATAGTCTCTTGGGAAAGACAGACAGTTACCTAAGTAGTAACAATACAGGGTTGTAATAGGGGAAGTATGGAGATCTATGAGTTTTTAAAGAAAGGGGACTTTAGCATACGATCAAGAACCTCTTGTAAAGGAAATAATGTGTGAGCTAAGATCTGAAAGACAGGTAGCAGTTAACCAGTGAGAGAAAGAAGGATGGCGGAAGGAGAGTTTCAAGTAGAGGCAATAGTGTGTGGAGAGGCCCAGGAACAATGCAGAGTTTAGCACATCTGAGGAACTGACAAAATTCTGTTGTGGCTGCACAGAGAATGTGAAAAGGGTGTTGATATACAGGTACTAGGAGAGCACAAAAGATGCACTTAACTGTGCCCATGGATGTCAGGGAAGGATGCCTAGAAGGGAAGAAATTAGAATTGAGGCTAAGCATGAGTTCACCAGGTGAACAAAGGGAGGTGAAGGCATTTCTGACAAAGGAAAGGAATGCATAAAATCCTAGAGAGAGAATGAGACCGGCACATTCTGGAAATGAAGCTCACAGCTGTAGTTTGAATGAAGGGATGAATAGTAGGACAGTGATGGGAAAAAACAGACAGGGTCACATCATTAGGGACTTTGTTAGAATGAATTGCGACATTATGCTGTTAACTAGGATAGGGATCTAGAGGAGAATTTTAAGGAGAGAGACTCATGGGAAGTAACTGAGCATCTGGGTGTGTAATAAGGGAGATGGATAGCAGGGTGGGCCCGACAGGATGCAAGAAGACACCCTGGGAGAACATTGGCCTCATCCAGGTAAAATATAATGATGGTGTGAGGAGATGGGGAAAGCATTCATGAATAGTGATGTAATTGGCAGGTCTAGATCATTGATTCCATGAAGAAGTGATGAGCAGGCAGGATCAAGGATGACTCTTCATTCTTTTGGCTCTGATTGTGACTCCACTAAAGAGATAATTATGGAAGAAAGAATCAATTTTGGAGAAAAGATAGAAGCTGCAAAAAAGGAGATGGTGAATTGAGGGCATGTATAGGACACCCACATGGGACAGTCTGCAGTCAGGGGGCTGTTAGTCTGGAACTCAGGAGAGCAGTCTAGGGTGAAGATGTAGATTTAAGAGGCAAGTGTACGGCTGGGCGTGATGCCTCACACCTGTAATCCCAGCACTTTGGGAGGCCAAGGTGGGGGGGTCACTCGAGGTCAGGAGTTCAAGACCAGCCTAACCAGTATGGTAAAACCGGGTCTCTACCAAAAGTACCAAAATTAGCTGGTGTGGTGGCATGTGCCTGTAGTTACAGCTACTCAGGAGGCTGAGACAGGAGAATTGCTTGAACCCGGGAGGCGGAGGCTGCAGTGAGCCGAGACCACACCACTGCACTCTGACCTGTGCGACAGAGCGAGACTCCGTCTCGAAAAAAAGAGGGAAGAGTAGTAAGTGATAATAAGTGAAAGGGTAAGATTGATTGAAGCCCAGTAGAGTCAGAAATTAAAGTCATTTCTTGGCCGGGCACGGTGGCTCACACCTATAATCCCAACACTTTGGGAGGCTGAGGCAGGAGAATCACTTGAAGCCAGGAGTTGAGACCAGCACGGCCAACATAGCAAGACCTCATTTTAATTTTTTAAAAGTCATTTCTCACTTACCTATACTGTCTGATTTTCTTCTTTTTCTACAACGAGTGTGTAAGATTACTGTGTAAATATTTAAGGACATTATTTCCAAAGCTTGTACACAGTAGAAGGAATATCTGTTGATCTGACAACAAAGAGAACGATAGTGGGGCTGTAGGTAAGTTTGTAGGCAAGAAGATGAAAAGCGGACAAAACGTTTTTCAAATGTTCATATTTAATTAATGCTCTCAATTTCTTTTTTCAGCAAAATGGTTGAGGATAGCTGCTGATCCAAAGGGGCCAGAGATTAAAGAATGTGACAGAAATGTAGAATAGCTTACTCAAAGAGGCAACAGAGAGGGAGTTGTCTAAAGATAAGCTTTAAAAGATTGAAATGAAGTTTGTATTCCTTTTTGTAAAATGGTGCTATATGCAGGAGTGTTCCTAAGCAGTCAATGGAACAAAGTGTTTGAAATCTGGGCTGTGTGTAATATTTCTGGACAATATAATCATATTATGATGATAATATGTTTTTAATGCTCAGTATAATACATGTGCCTTTTTTTTTTTTTAATGAGACAGAGTCTTGCTACGTAGCTCAGGCTGGTCTCTAACTCCTGGGCTCAGATGATTCTCCCACCTCTGTCTCCCAAGTAGCTGGCATTATAGGCACATGCATTTGGCATATGTGCCTTTTATTTATTTATTTATTTATTTATTTATTTATTTATTTATTTATCTATTTAGAGATGGAGTTTTGCTCTTGTTGCTCAGGCTGGAGGGCAATGGCGTGATCTCAGCTCACTGCAACCTCCGCCTCCCGGGTGCAAGTGATTCTCCTGACTCACCCTCCCGGGTAACTGGGGTTCCAGGCATGCACCACGACGCCCAGCTAATTTTGTAATTTTAGTAGAGACAGGGTTTCACTATGTTGGCCAGGCTGGTCTCAAATTCCTGACTTCAGGTGATCCACCCACCTTGGCCTCCCAAAGTACTGAGATTACAGGCATGAGCCACTGCGCCCGGCTTATATGTGCCTTTTAAATCTCAGGCACAGCATTTATAAAAGTACCATGCAACACACCCTGCAAGTTAACTTTTGTTATATCACCAAAGAGGACACAGTGTTCACTTGTCTGTAACTAGACAATAATTATGTGACCTCCAGTGTCAAGATGTGCTTAGAGCTCTAGGAGACCCACAAGTTTGCAAATTTAATAATGTGAGACTCCTCCAGAGGGCCCTCACAAACTTGTAAGGGCATATGTATTTGCAAAATTAATTTTTAGGTCAGAGGGAAAGAAGATAGGCCTAAAGTGTTGACATGGCAAGAATTTACTGTAACTGTTTTGAGGGCAGCATCTAACCCAGTTAGTGGCTCCTCTAATAATTAGTTGTATTCCTGGGAGAATCTGAAAATCCCAATGAGTGTGTATGGCTGCTTCCAATCTAGAGAAGTTGGTTTGCTAGTGAGAGGATTTATTGGATTTAAAATGTTTTTCTTTCTGTGATTTTTCTGACCCAGAAATATGCTTTTTATTTCAGCAGCTCTCTTAGAAGAGCTGAATAAATGACCGTTCCCAAACAATCACCATTAACTATGAATCAAAATGTTATGTTTCCTCAGTTATGCTATGATTCTTCAGTTTGTTTTCCTTCTGTCACAAATGAAGTATAATCCACCACCAGAATGATAATTAAAGGCATTCTACCAAAAATATTTACTCCATTCTGCGGCAAACACTTGTCTTCTCTAACTTAAGTTGAACAGCCCTTATTTAACTCAATGCTACTATGCCCTACCTGAAATAGAGGCATCTGGAATTTATTCTCTTCTTTTCTTTCTGATTTTAGCTTAATTTATCAACCACACATTTTAAGATGATTATTCCTGGTAGGTTTCTCTATTACAAAACATACTAGAGTTATTTATTTCAAAATAATGTTCTTATTCTTTTGAGGGGTGGATATCACAGTGGTCTCTCTGTGCTTTTTTCTGTGAGTATTCAATTGAATAATCTCAAAAATTCTCTGTTATCTAAAATCATCTCCCTATCCCCAACATCCACTGACCTCAATCAAAAACCTCATCTTCTCAGTGACTCTCTTCTACATGACAGACCACTGGCCATGACCTTTGGAACTGGAAAGAACCTTGGAGATTGTCTAGTCATGGTTGTCAACTTTACAGCAACGTAAGACTCTCCTTGAATGCCTGTTTTAAAAGCAGATTCAGGGACTTCAGCCTGAGCGATTCTGATTTAATAGTTCAGGAGTAGAGGCTAGATACATACATATTTTAAGAGCACTCACAAGTAATTCTTAGCAGCCAGATCACACATGGGGAACCCCTGAATTACTCTAAAGTCTTCCTTCTATAGGTAAGGAGACAGAGGGTAGAAGGTGTTACTTGCTCATGGTCATTGGAGATCTAGTTAATGTAATTGTCATCAGCACATTTCCACAGCCGTTCTTGGCATCCCTCCACTTATATTCTAAAAGAAGAGGCATCAGCACATGGCTGCCTTCTTATGAAAAGCTGCTGCCCTTACCCTAAGGGGTGGGAGTGGGGCTTGGAAATTTGTGAAACAATGCTTGTGAAAAAAAAATGCACAAGCCAGTGGCTGGGTGTGGTGGTTCACGCCTGTAATCCCAGAACTTTGGGAGGTTGAGGCGGGCGGATGATGAGGTCAGGAATTCAAGACCATACTGGCCAACATGGTGAAACCCTATCTCTACTAAAAATACAAAAAATATATATTATATATTATACATATTATATATGTATTTATATATTATATTATATATGTATTTATATATTATATTATATTATGTGTGTATAATATATTATATTATGTATGTATATATATTATATATGTGTGCGTATAATATATTATATATGTATATATATAATATATATATATTAGCCAGCATGGTGGTACGCACCTGTAATTCCAGCTACTCTGGAGGCTGAAGCAGAATTGCTTGAACCCAGGAGGTAGAGGTTGCAGTGAGCCAAGATCACGCCACTGCCCTCCAGCCTGGGCAATAGAGTGAGACTCCATCTTAAAAAAAAAAAAAAAAAAAAAAGGCTCTACAAGCCATTGCTCTACAAAGTTGAGTAATCAAGTGTTGGCATCATCAAAAGCAACAACCTTAGAAGTATATATAATGTTTTCATATGGTCCTCTATCAATATTGGTGGACAGAAAGTAGACAATGAATGAATAAATGAGTATATGGTAAATAAATGAATGAGTCAGTAAGTCCTGCCCAAATCAGGAGATAAGAGGCCGAGACAGTGTCGTGACTGTCTCAGGGCAGGCACCTGAGAAAGTCCCCACGTGGGTGGTTTCTAATAGCCAAGGCCTTCTTCAGGTAGCAGGAGGAGGAAGAATTCACCTTTAGAACAAGAAAAACTTCCATGGTGAGTGAGTACAGTTTTAGTGGTTTCTTCTCACACCATGTAATTAGGTGAAAAGTGCTTGCAGCTTTTAGTAGTTTAGGTTCAATATCGGGTTATAATTTGCTTGTTCAGAAAAGAGTTTCTCTTCCTTTTCTTTGTCTTTTTGTTTTGTTTTGTTTTTCTTACCCTCATTTGAATTTGAGAGGTACTAGCGTGGGAGGTTTTCACTCTGCCTTTAACTGCTTGATTTCTGCTGATGAAGAGGTTACTTCAGTTTGTTTGGCTTCTTGATCTATGATGTTATTCATCTGTAGTTTTGCTTCTAGTCAAAATGGAAAGCAACTGTAGCTTGTCATCCTTTAATGCCGGGAGCTGACAGGAAGCTGGGTTTTATTTGTTTTCCTCTTTGAAGTGATACAGCTGAGTGAGCAGACGTAAGAGTTTCATTTTAACCAGAAATTTTGCTTAACCTCCTAGAAACAGCTACTTCATTGAGGACCTGTGGCCCAGTGGACTTGTCTTCCGAATAATTATCAGAGGAAAAGATGGAACGGTAATGAGGGATTCCAGAAAATTTTGGAAGAAACACAACATAACTCCAGAAATTCAACTTGGTCCCATACATACAAAACACAGCAGGCCTAACCAAAACATGCCCTGTGAGACATATGGGGCCTGTGGGCTCCCTCATATTTTTCATTCTAATTTAGATTCTCTACAACTATCAATGAAAGAGCCAACACTGGCAAAAATAAAGTACCCTCTCGGAGACTTTGCGAAGACTTTTGCAGGTGATATCATGTCCATCAAACGCCAGAAACTCAACATCTATGAGAACCACGTGGGAGACAGTGACCAAGCAGGACAGCGGGGGCTGCCACAAAATGAAAAGGGTAGGCCATAGCTTACCGCAATCTGTGTTTTTTATCTAAAATCTTCCTTTTTAATGCTGATTCCATTTTTTTCTAAGACTTGCGGATTGTAACTGAAACTACATCTCTGAAGCCAAAGCCTTTTCATTCTGAAGTCTGGAGTCTAATCCACTCCATAAATAAATGAAATTCTGGGTTTCCTGGTTGATTTTCACATCCTACAGGATACATGTATGAAAACACTTTTGATATAGGGATTCTAATCTTTTATTCACATTTCTATAAAGCAAGGTCATAAGAAATAAAAGAGATCTCTTGGGATAAAATGGGGAAAGAGGAAAAGTGCAAGTTGTCATTTGTGTGCTATACTAAGCTTAACAGAAGGACTGCAAAATTTTTATTGATGATGTTGACATTAAAAAAAATGAATGCTAGGAAGGGTGACTTGTTCCTTCGTATTAAGCATCTCAGGAGGCTTTCTAAAATGCACACCTATAGCACCATCCCATTTCTTGCCCTTCAATAGCTCCCTAATGCTTTTAGAACCAAGTTCAGCCTCTTTAGCATAGTGTACCAGGCCCTTTGTGTGCTAGCACTGCTGTCCCCGCTCACCTTTCCAGCCTCATCTGTGGTACTCTTAATATTTTCTCTTATCTAATTGAGTTAATACTCACATATAATAAAATGCACAAATCTTCAGTGTATAATTCAATGAGATTTTTAAATGTGTGACCAGCCTTCCAGTGGAGATACAGAACCTCACATCAGCCACAGTTTCCCATAAATCCCCTTCTAGTTGAGGCCCACTCCACATGCTCTAACTTCCATCTTCATAGATTAGTTTTGCCTGTTCTTGAACTTCATATGGATGAAATCATACACTGTGCACCCCTTTGTACCTGGCTTTCATGTTATCCTGTGTATCAATATTTCAGTTTTTTAATTGCTGAATAGTATCATGTTGTGTATATGTCACCATTTGTTTAAAGATTTAAGCTTGTTTTCATGTTTGGCTATTACAAATAAAGCTGCTGGCTGCTGGGCACGGTGGCTCACACCTGAATAAACCCAGCACTCTGGGAGGCTGAGTATCACCTGAAGTTGGGAGTTCGAGACCAGCCTGACCAACATGGAGAAACCCTGTCTCTACTAAAAAAATACAAAACTAGCCAGGCGTGGTGGCATATGCCTATAATCCCAGGTACTCGGGAGGCTGAGTCAGGAGAATCGCTTGAACCCAGGAGGCAGAGGTTGTGGTGAGCCGAGATCATGCCAGTGCACTCCAGCTTGGGCAACAAGAGCAAAACTCCATCTCAGAAAAAATAAAGCTGCTGACATTCTTATACAAGTCTTTTAGTCCACATTTGTTTTTATTTCCCTTGGGTAAATAACTAGGAACTGAATTTCTAGTGTAAAAAAATTTGCCAAATAGTTTACTTTGCCAAGTATTTGTACCATTTTACACCCATGAGCAATGTCTTTCTAAGAGTTCCAGTTATTCTACAACTTAACCAGCATTTAGTGTTGTCAGTTTAGTTATTCTTTTTTTTTTTTTTTTTTTGAGACAGAGTCTTGCTCTGTCACCCAGGCTGGAGTGCAATGGCACAATCTCGGCTCACTGCAAACTCTGCCTCCTGGGTTCAAGTGATTCTCCTGCCTCAGCCTCCCCAGTGGCTGGGACTACAGGCATGCACCACCATACCTGGGTAATTTTTGTATTTTTAGTAGAGATAGGGTTTCACCATGTTGACCAAGCTTGTCTTGAACTCCTGACCTCAGGTGATCCACCTGCCTCGGCCTCCCAAACTGCTGGGATTACAGGCATGAGCCACCGCGTCCAGCTGTCAGCTTAGTTATTCTAATAGGTGAGAAATGAAATCTCATTGTTTTTTCATTTTTCATCTCCCTGATGACTAATGATGTTGACCATGTTTTCATGTGCTTATTGACCATTTGTGTCTTCTTTTGTGAAATTCTTATTCAAATCTTGCTCATTTATGTATTGGGTTGCTGATCTTTTTGTTATCTGTAATTCTTTATTATGTTCTGGATACAAGAGTGGACAGTTTTTTTTTTTTTTTTTGAGACGGAGTCTTGCTCTGTCGCCCAGGCTAGAGTGCAGTGGCCGGATCTCAGCTCACCGCAACCTCTGCCTCCTGGGTTCACGCCATTCTCCTGCCTCAGCCTCCCGAGTGGCTGGGACCACAGGCGCCCACCACCTGGCCGGCTAATTTTTTTTGTATTTTTAGTAGAGACGGGGTTTCACCGTGTTAGCCTGGAGGGTCTCGATCTCCTCACCTCGTGATCCGCCCGTCTCGGCCTCCCAAAGTGCTGGGATTACAGGCTTGAGCCACCGCGCCCGGCCAGAGTGGACAGTTTTTAATTGGTTGCCCTTTCATTTACTTAATGGTTTATTCCAATGAAAAAGATCTTAAAATTTTAAATTTTGATAATGTTGGGAGGCCAAGGCAGGAGAATTGCTTGAGGCCAGGAGTTTGAGACCAGCTTGGGCAACATAGTGAGACCCCATCTCTACCAAAAGAAAATAAAAATGCCTGTAATCCTAGCACTTTAGGATGCTCAAATGGGTGAATCGCTTGAGCCCAGGAGTTTGAGACGAACCTGGGCAACATGGCGAAACCCTGTCTCTTCAGAAAACACAAAAATTAGCCAGTCATGGTAGTACACACCTGTAGTCCCAGCTACTCGGGAGGCTGAGGTGGGAGGATCACCTGAACCTGGGGAGGTCGAGACTGCAGTGAGCTGTGATCACACCACTGCACTCCAGCCTGGGGGACAGTGAGACTCTGTCTCAATAAATAAATAAATAAATAAATATAAATAAAAGCTATTGAAAACTTATTTTGAACAGAGATTTCTCTTTTTCTTTTCTTTTTTTTTTTGGGTGGGGGTGGGGGTTGGTACGGAGTTTCACTTTTCTCACCCAGGCTGGAATACAA